>NW_022160888.1:0-23589 GCF_008728515.1 Papio anubis | reverse complement strand
AAAAAAAAAAAAAAAAAAAAAAAAAAAAAAAAAAAAAAAGAACAAGCTAGTCTTCTTCTTGAATAGATTAGCACCATATACTTGTGCAAGTAATGCGGATTGTGCTCACACAATGGCCACAATCATAGGTGGCTGTGAAACATTCCCTTGAGTTAGCATGGACTTGAGCAGAGCACATCTTCATCCAATTATGTGGATAAAGAAGTGTCTTTAGTCCAGTATACACATGGATTCCTGAATAGCTGCTTGGCCAAGGTCCTGGAAAAGAAGCTTGAACAATCAGAGACAAGAAGTTCTAGAGAAGAGGCATGAAGATGCACTCATGCGAGAAAAATTTATGGCGGAGAATTTAATTTATTATGTCAATACAGCAGAAAATATTGACACAGATAAGACATCAAGGAATCATCCATACTGGAAGACTCATCTACCACTACGCAGATGAACTGTATCCAGCCTTTTCTCTTAACTTCCTTAGTATTTGCATAATAGATTCCTAAAGAAAGTAGCCATAAAGACCTGGGGGGAATTATGCACTTACACAATGATATGAGCCATGCCTTACCACTACCATCTCCAGTTGCATTGATCCTACTATAGCCACTTCTGGATATCTGACTTCTCAGCATTTGAGACAAGTGTCATCAACAAATGAGTGATAATTTGGGATATCAGAGCACTGTCCCCTGGAGGTGACTGTGATGCATCTTCACCTGGATTCTTTTGTATTCTAGATCTATGTTTGCTTTTCCTGCCCACAGATAATTAGCTATTCTAGTGCTCAGAGAGTATACATTTTTCTGATATGGGACTCCTTCCAAATCAGGAATCTATATTTTTGGGGAAAAGGGAAATTCTAGACACATGATTATGGTGTCCATTGGTCCTACCAAATACATTATCCAAAGATGTCCACGTGGGTATAACATTCTGCAAACTTTAGATGCTTTCCTTCAAGCAATGATGAATCTTTAAACAGATGACCGTGATAGCTTGAATGAATGATCCAGGAATCAAGTGGACAAAGGTAGGAGCAACTTCTCTAATCATCATTCACAGGAACACAGCTGGGGGATACATGTTTCCAGTTATGCCATTGTAGACCCTGCTCACCACAGGTCCTGATACCCAGGAGTGGATGCTTCTTATCTGTGAACACAAGAGGAGATCCTAAACCTATGGTAATGCAGGGTGCCTCCCGCAAGTACAGAAAATGGTAAACCAAATAATTACCTATTTTAACAAAGTTAAATAGTAGAGCCAACATGTAGTGATAGTTTTCTACCACTTCTTTGGTGAGAGGAGAATGTCTGGGAGTATATCTGGACTGAGGGACAGTGAAGAACACATGTCATAATCAGACGGTGACTGTCCACACGTTAATATAAAGTAAAATTGGGAATAATTAAAAGGAGGTAAGAAAGGGAAAACATCTTTAAGTAAATCCAGTACTAATGGGTGGCCAAGCCACAGCTCCAGCTCTTCCAGAAGGAGTACTTATAAAGCAGGAGACTCCAGGGCTCAACATGCTACTTTTTTTTTTTTTTTTTTTTCAGTTTTGTGTCCTATGATATACTTCCCTCAGCCGCATCTTTCACGTATGCTCGTTTTTGATGCAGATCTGGAAACTACAAATCACTATTTTCAAGGTAACCATAGCCACATGAAAATTATTGTTGTCTGCTCTTACCCTAGTTCAGTTGATTAAAAATATTCAACCGAAATCTGGGCAGCTGCAGCTATACAAATTACACTAGGATACTTGTAGGTAGAAGTAGAATAGCAAATGCTTTATCTGATTAAAAATCTGCCTCTTTGCAGTCCAGCAACCACGGCAGTGATATAAATAAGGGAGCTTGTTAGATGTTCAAAATTTCAAGCTGGCACCATAACACAATATCCAAAATGTCCAGATATCAATCAAAAAGTACTCTTCATACACCAAACAAGGAAAATCTCAACATGAGTGAGACAACTCAATCAGTAAATAGTAACCTCTACCTAATAGGTGTGTAAAAATTATCTTGAAGGGATTTTAAAACAGCCATTATAAAAATGTATCATGAAAAAATTGCACACATGCTTGAAAAATATGAAATAATAGAAAGCATCAGGAAGAAAATACAAAATGTAACCAAGGAAAAATTGAAATTTTACAAATAAAAATAAGAAAACAGATCAACAGAAAAGATTAGCCAGATAAAAACCCCAAAGTGCAGATTTAAAATTTAAAATAATAACATTAAATACATAAACTATGAAATTTGAAAAGAGACAGAGATTGGTGAATCTATAAGAAAAATCCCAACTATATGTTGCCTATTAGACACTCACATCAAATATAACAGTACAAGTAAGTTGAATACAAGAGAAAGAAAAAGTATATACCATACTAAGTTTAATAAAAAGAAATCAGAGGTCATTAATACCAATATCAGATATATAGACTACAAAGCCAAAGAAAATTACCAGGGACAGAAAGGTATATTACATGAAGAAGAAAGGGTTCTACAAGAAAACAAAGCAACTTTAAATGTGTATGCACCAAACAACAGAGCAACAAAGTGCATGTGGCAAAAACAAACAAACAAAACAAAAATTACACTTGGAGACTTTAATCCTTCTTCTCAGTAATTGATAGGACAACTAATCAGAAACTGGCAAGGATAAAGACGCATTCAACAACATCATCAAACTGACAGGATCAAACTGACAATTATAGAACACTCCAAACAACAATAGCAGAATTCAAATTTTTCCAAGTGCCGACAGAACATGTACCAAGATAGGCTGTATCCTGCCCACAGAACACTTCAACACATTTAAAATAATTACAATTATAGTAAGTGTGTATTCTGACTACAGAGAAATCAAACTAGAAATCGATCTTGAAAATATAATCAGAAAATTTTCAAACACTTGGAAGATAAACAATATAGTTTTTTTTTCCCCCAAAGAACTAGCTTTTAGTTTGCTTGGTGTTCACTATTCCTTCTCTGTTTTTAATTTTATAATTTTTGCTCTAATTTTTAGTGTTTATTTTCTTCAGGTTTTAAATCCTTTGATTTAAATCACTCCTGTTTCTGTAGTTTCATAAGGTGAAACTTGAGATTATTGATTTGATGCTTTTAGTTGTACACATACACATGTTTATGTATATATGTACAAATGCATACGTATGTGCATGCCTGTATTAGTCTGTTTTGAATTAGTATAAAGGAATGCCTGAAATTGGGCAGTTTATAAAGAAAAGAGGTTTATTTGGCTCATGGTGGTGCAAGCTGTACTAACAAGGCACCAGCCTCTGTTCAGCTTATGGTGAGGCCTCTGGAAGCTTTTAATCATTGCAGAAAAGGAAGGGGGCAGGAGTGTCGCATGATGAGAGAGGGAGAGCAAGAGAGCAAGGAAGAGGTGCCAGGCTCTTTAAAACAACAACCTCTAGAGTCACCTAATATAGCGAGAACTCCCTCTTTGCCTTGGGAAGGGCACCAAGCCATTCATGAGAGATCTACCTGTATAACAAAAACATCACCCTCAGGACTTACCTCCAACAGAAGGGACATTTCAGCCTGAGGTTTGGAGGGGACAAACATCCAAATTATAACAATATGCACATGCATAGATGCATGCATATTACCATAAATTTCCCTCTAAGCACTGCTGACCACTTGCATGTATTTTTTTCCTTCATACCCCAAACCCTACTCACCTGCAAACGCGTCCACTTAATCTGTGTGTTTATTGTCCTCTCAATCCCGAAGTGAGCAACATTCACAAACCCCTCTTATATTGCCCCTAATTTAGAAGGTCCCAAATCCATTTTGCATCAGTAAATCACAAAAGAATAGCATATGGTAAAAACCTCCAGGTCACTCCTAATCCCTCTCTTTCCTTCTCTTCTCCCATCTGGGAGGTTCATTGTCATTACTTCCAAAATAGGGTACCATCTGCTTATGTTTTCAACAATCTGCACTAACCAAAGACTACTCCAGGATTCACTTTACCCAGCTGACTGTATTCCTTGCTTCTCACAGCCCAACTACAGTCATCAATTTTTTAAAAAATAAATACTATCATAAGAATGCTCTATTTTAAAAGTATCCCATAGTGTCCTACTATTCTTAGAAAAGCATTTGCTCCCCAAAATAAACCAAGGCCTATTTTATTTCTCACTTGTCATGTTTTATGATCTTTAGGACACTGAGGTAAAACAGTTCTCATCTGCTTCCTTTCTTGCTGTGTTTGCAAACCCTAAGATCACAATGGGAAGAAGCCTGGGCCCATCAGCTGACATCACTGCTCTTCTGCCCATTGTTTACTCTTAACATGTGTGTTATTTTTTATGGTCATGTAACAAATTATCACAAATTTATCGGCTTAAGACTACAGCCATTTATAATCTCCCAGTTTCTGAGTCAGGAGTGTGCACACGGCTTAGTTGTTTCTGTCCTTAAGGTTTTTTATTTATTTATTTGTCTGTTCATTTATTTTTATTTCAATGGGGTTTTAGGGAAGAGCTGGTGTTTGGTTACATGAATGAGTTCTTTAGTGGTGATTTCTGAGATTTTGTCACACTCATAACCCAAGCAATGTACGCTGTACCTAGTGTATAGTCTTTTATGTCTTGCCAGCCCCTTCACATTCCCCCGAGTCCCCAAAATCCAATGTATCATTCTTATACCTTTGTGTCCCCATATCTTAGCTCGCACATATGAGTGAGAACATATGACGCTTGGTTTTCCATTCCTGAGTTACTTCACTTAGAATAATTGCCTCCAGTTCCATCCAAGTGGTTGAAATGCTATTATTTCATTCCTTTTTGTGGCTTAATAGTATTCTACTATATATATGTGTGTGTGTGTATATATATGTGCATATATGCGTATATGTACATATATGTATGTGTCTATATATCTATATATGTATACATAGGTGTGTATATAGTATATATACATGTGTATATATATGTATAGTATATATACATGTATATATGTATAGTATATATGTATAGTATACCTACATGTATGTATACTATATATATGTACAGTATATATACATGTATACATACATATATACATATATATATGGCATTTGAGCTGGTCTCATATTTTTGCAATTGCAAATTGTGCTGCTGTAAACATACATGTGCAAGTATCTTTTTTGTATAATGACTTCTTTTCCTCTGGGTAGAGACCTAGTAGTGGATTGCTGGATCAGATAGGTCTACTTTTAGTTCATTAAGGAATCACCACACTGTTTTCCATAGTGCTTATACTAGTTACATTCCAACCCACAGTGTAAAAGCATTCCCATTTCACGGCATTCACTCCAACGTCTATAACTTTTTGCTTTTCTGATTATGCCCATTCTTGCAGGAGTGAGGTGGTATTTCACTGTAGTTTTGATTTGCATTTCCCTGATAATTAGTGATGTTGAATTTTTTCCATCCCATTTGTATATCTTCTTTTGAGAATTGTCTATTCATGTCCTTAGCCCACTTGCTCATGGGACTGTTTGTTTTTTCTTGCTGATTTTTTTGAGTTCTTTGTAGATTCTGGATATTAGTCCTTTATTGGTGGTATAGATCATGAAGATTTTCTCCCACTCTGTGGTTTGTCTGTTAACTCTGCTGATTATTTCTTTTACTGTGCAGAAGCTTCTTACTTTAATAAGTCCTATCTATTTATCTTTCTTTTACTTGCATTTGTTTTGGGGTTTTTCTGGTCATGAAGTCTTTGACCAAGCCAACATCTAGAAGGATTTTTAAATTTGTCTCCTTGAATCTTTATAATTTCAGGTATTAGATTTAAGTCTTTGATCCATCTTGAATGTATTTTATATAAGGTGAGAGATGACCCCAAAAGGTCCTAGAATTGGTAAATGAATTCAGCAAAGTTTCAGGACACAAAATTAATGTACACAAATCAGTAGCTCTGCTATATACCAATAGCGAACAAGCTGAGAGTCAAATCAAGAACTCAACCTCGGCCGGGCGCGGTGGCTCAAGCCTGTAATCCCAGCACTTTGGGAGGCCGAGACGGGCGGATCACGAGGTCAGGAGATCGAGACCATCCTGGCTAACATGGTGAAACCCCGTCTCTACTAAAAAATACAAAAAACTAGCCGGGCGAGGTGGCGGGCGCCTGTAGTCCCAGCTACTCGGGAGGCTGAGGCAGGAGGATGGCGAGAACCCGGGAGGCGGAGCTTGCAGTGAACTGAGATCCGGCCACTGCACTCCAGCTCTGGGCGACAGAGCGAGACTCTGTTTCAAAAAAAAAAAAAAAAAAAAAGAACTCAACCTCTTTCATGATAGCTCCAAGAAAGAGAAATACTTAGGAAAATACCTAACTAAGGACGTGAAAGATCTCTACAAGGAAAACTACAAGAAACTGTTGATAGAAATCATAGATGACACAAACAAATGGAAACACATCCCACGCTCATGGATAGGTAGAATCAATATCATGAAAATGGCCATACTGCCAAAAGCAATCTATAAATTCACTACCGTTCCCATAGTCGTACCACCATCCTTCTTCACAGAACTAGAAAATAAACTCTCCTAAAATTCATGTGGAATCAAAAAAGAAGCCCAAATAACCAAGGCAAGAGTAAGCCAAAAGAACAAATCTGGAGGCATCACGTTACGCAACTTCAAGCTATACTACAAGGTCATAGTCACCTAAGCAGCATGGCACTCATATAAAAATAAACACATAAACCAATGGAACACAATAGAGAACCCAGAAATAAAGTCAAATACTTACAGTATACTAATCCTTGACAAAGTAAACAGAAACATTAAGTGGGGAAAGGACATCCTATTCAACAAAAGGTGCTCAGGTAATTGGCAAGTCACATGTAGAAGAATGTCCATAAGGTTTTACAAGACTTTACCACAGTGTAGACTTCATTCTCACCTGAGACTCACCTGAGTGCACATGCACTTTAAAGCTCTTTCAGATTGCTGTAGAACTTATTTCCTTGCATGTCTATGATTTAGGACTTCAACTTCTTATTGGATCCTGGCTGAAGGTTGCTCTCAGGTCCTAGATGCTGTGGGCAATTCCCTGCCATGTGATCTTCCCATAAGCAACGTACACATGGCTCTTTGCTTGCTCAAGAAAAGCAGAGAGTGTCCCTCTCCAGTCTGCTAGGACAGATGCTTATATAATACAATACAATCATTGGAAATACAACTCATCATTCCTGCCATACTGTATCGGTGAGAAGTGAGTCCTAGATTCTGCCTGCTCTCAGTGGGAATAGATTATACAAGGCTGTGACTCATCAGGGAGAGGGTCATGCTAGGGTGTTCCAGCATCTTCAGCTTTCTCAAGTATCAGAGTATTGATACTGGGTGAGAAATCTGTCCCACATCCATTGACACTGAGTAGACCTGGGACCCCAGGGCACCTGGGAAGCATCCTTTATAAGAGGTGTTTTAGGCTGACTCATCTTCTGTTGGTGTACAACATTAACAAAATATCTTAATTTGTCCTATTAAGTTTATCCTGATATGTCTTTGAAGTTCCTTAATTGCAGGTATCATAAGCCAATTCTGTCCAAATATATTCAAAATTTATATTTAATAATAGAAAAACAGATTATGAAGTAGTCTGCAAAACAAGACTCAGAGCAATAATGTCAATACTCAACTGCTTCGGCTTCATGCTGGATTAGATGAGACCATTTGCATGAGTGATAGAACAGGCACTGGATGCCAGATACTGCTGTGAGCACTATTGGTCTGCTGCCTCTAGAAATGTGCACAGGGCCAAGGCTGCAACCATAAGTCTCAAAATATAAATATAATATAGCATTTTTGTTTGTTAATTCAAACGTTTATTACTTCTACCATTACATAATACCATAATTGATAGTCTCCATTCTGGATAAAAATATTACTAGAGCACTCTTTAAATGTGGTATATTTAAAGCATACATTTCTATATATTTATTACTGGAATACAAAATCATATGTGGTATCAAATATTGTAAACTCTGACATAATTACCATATTTTTTTCAGATATTTTCCCTTGTTTTTTTTTTTTTTTTTTTTTTTTTTTTTTTGAGACGGACTCTTGCTCTGTCGCCTGGGCTGGAGAGCAGTGGCTGGATCTCAGATCACTGCAAGCTTCGCCTCCTGGGTTTACGCCATTCTCCCGCCTCAGCCTTACAAGTAGCTGGGACTATAGGCGCCTGCCACCTCGCCCGGCTAGTTTTTTGTATTTTTTAGTAGAGACGGGGTTTCACCGTGTTAGCCAGGATGGTCTCGATCTCCTGACCTCGTGGTCCGCCCGTCTCAGCCTCCAAAGTGCTGGGATCACAGGCTTGAGCCACTGCGCCCGGCCATTTTCAACGTAGATGTGATCATGGCATGTGCATTTTATTGATTGTTCTCATCATAAATTTCTTCTATTAATAATACAATAACCAAGTTGGCATTCTCCCATTTTAACTTAATTTAAAATGCAAAAGTAAAAGGAATGAGGTAGTGGTTCTTAGAAGAGAAACAAAAGCAATTCAACAAAAGTAGGAAAAAATAATAAATTTTAAAAATCATGTTTATAATGACAACATAGTACTATAGACAAAATGAACCAAATTACCTAAAATTTCATGGGAGAAATGCACCATTTTAGGTTAACTGATGTTTTTCTCTCATGGAGTTATTTTATGAAACTTGCCAACTGTTGAGTGTCGGTGGAGGTTCCGGCGTGGCCCAAGCAGAGGGACTCTATGAGGAAGCAGAATCCACGTAAGTTTGGCAGTTCTTGACGCTGCTTTAACAGAGTAGGCAAGAGCTGAGTTCCTAACACCAGGCTGGATTTCATACTGAGACATTTGCTGAGGTGTGGGTTAGGAAGAGTCTCTGGAGACTGCGTGAGAAATGTAAAGTGAAAGCTCCCACATTCTCCCGAGTTTCCCTTCTAATCCTGCACTGATTGTCCTTCATGCAGGTCTAAAATATAGGCCTTAGGCTCCTACTATGAATCTCCTACTGATCTTCCCAGCCATAGCTCAGCCCTGGTTAGCATCTTATCTAATTTGATATAAGGTATCTACTGAATGACCATTCTCTCTCGTTTCATCCCCAGATAAAGGACATACGTGAAATCAAGTTTTGGAAGCTCACCTATGTCTTGCTGGGTTGACTAGGAAGGTGTGACATGACCTAACCTTAGGTCCTAAGGTGATATGACCTAACCTCACTTTTGCACAGGAACGTCTGTAACCCTTGAGTCACTAAATTCCTAGAGTCCCACGATAAGCACAGCGACCTTATGAACTGGCAGTGGCATCAGGGCACAGCCTTGAAGGGCACGCAGGGGTCTATTCAACACCCTGATTCTTTCCAAGAAATACTTACAAGTTTCCATCTTGGTTAGTAGTTCAACTCCAACCACACCAGCATAGGGACCCCAGCAAACATGAGCAACAGAGCTGGGTTTGCACCTACAGTTGACCTCTGCCACATGTCCTTCATGCTTGCTTTCACTGCTGCTGTCCAAAATCTTAATATTCTTATTTTGTATTAGGCAAAAAATTGCCATGCGTTATCTAATTTTTTTCAAAATTCTGTTGGGTATGGCATAAAACACGCATGCTGCCTGATTCTTCCAAACTTAAATATTTATTTCTAAAACTCTTGATTTGCAATTCAAAATCCTCACCTTTTATTTCAATCTGCTGTGCCTGAGACTGGTCAAACACATTGGACACGTGACTTTTGTTTTTAAGTGAATTTAACAAAGTCAACCTAGTAGCCCCAAAACAGGAATGTACATTGTTTGACATGGGTAATTCCTGAAATCGTGGTGTAAAATGCTATGCCTGCCCCTTTGCTGGAGAGAGACATATGCTAAGAAAATGTGGAAGTGTGAAGGTGAGGAAGAAGAGAAACAGTTTTTATGTTACTAAACAAACCTGGCTGCGTCTATAACCAGTAACTATTCAAACAAAAGAAAATCCAAAAAAAATATCAGTCTTAGGTTGACATGAAGTAGCCTTAATTACAAAGTCATTACACTGAATCCTTTTAGTTGAAAAATAGATGTAGGAAAGGCTAGGAGGATTTAGATGAACTTTCATTCAGTTTTCTCCATTATCATGTCTGGTTGCTCAGTGAACACTTGGACCCCACCATTCTCCTGCGGTTCGGCCTGAGGTGTAGCCCCAGGACTCACAGGAGCAGCTTCCTGCAACTCATCCCCCTGAATTCGTTACTGTTTTGCCCTTTATGGTGCCTGCTCCCCCGACAAACAACACATGTGGGCAGCTGGGCCACCCAGCAGAGAGGTTTGTGTTCGGGGCTGTACCACTGTGGGGGAGCTTTTGTACCTTGCATGCAGTAATAAACGCCAACATCCTCAGGCTCCACCCTGCTGATTTTCAGTGTGAAATCTGTGCCTGACCCACTGCCACTGAACCTGTCTGGGACCCCAGATTCCTGATTGGTAACTTTATAGATCAGGAGCCGTGGAGACTGGCCTGGCTTCTGCAGGTACCAATCCAAATAGGTGTTTCCATTACTATGCAGAAGGCTCTGACTAGACCTGCAGGAGATGGAGGCCGGCTCTCCAGGGGTGACGGGCAGGGAGAGTGGAGTCTGGGTCAACACAACGTCCCCACTGGATCCTGATGTAATGAGAGAGAAGTGCAAGATTATAAACAAATATTACGAGGCATTTTCATTATTTGTTTTCTGTTACATTTTTCATGAAAATCATTATTTTTGTGAGTGCATTTTTGGTTTGTATCCCAAAACATCCAATTTCACAAAGAATCAAATTCTTGAGGCAAAAGGGAGTCAGTTGAATTATCTCACACCATCCACCTCTTTCTGTGTCAGAGTCTTCTCCAGATCACAGGCCCCTGCTTCTTCTAGAATCTTTCTCACTGTCACTGATTTAAACACCACATGCCCCACCCTGGAGGACAAGACACATCTAACACGGAACAGAATACCCATGAAAGGCAGCGGGGCCCCAAGAGCTCACCCTCCCACTCCATTCTCCTCCTCCATCTCCCTTCCATCCTTACCAGGGACCCAGAGCATCAACAGCCCCAGGAGCTGAGCAGGGAGTCTCATCGTGAGAAGATGAACTGAGTAGTCCTGATCAGTCAAGGCAAGGGTAGAGCTGAGTTTTATCCCAGAGTCACAAGGGAAGGTCCTCCCTAGGGGACAGTATGCAAATCCCCTGGTGGGTGCAGTGGTGTGGAAAGAGCCAAGGGGAGTGTGCAGGGACTCTGTTGTGAGCAAAGTGACATAAAATATCTTCTGCATTTGAAGGACCATAATAAAGATAAAGTTGATATTGCCTGAGTGGCAGAAGTGACATATTTAAATGTTTCCTTTCATTTTCTTTAATAGATTTTTATTTTTTCTCACTTTCTCAGGCACGTTTTACACTTCTCTTTAATAGGTTGAGTTTTATTAAAATGTGATTATTCTTTCCAATGTTAATTTAAGAGTCTGGTTTCTGTCTTTTTTAAGTTTTTTTCCTTAATGAAGATAAAACACATAGAGTAAAGCTCACCAAACTTAAAAGTGCAACTGACTAAAGTTTATGTATATTCACTCTCCAGATGAAACCCTAGAAAATTCCAAATACTCCTGATGCTTCCCTCATGCACCATCTTAGTTATTTCTTCTTCTATCCCAACCATGCTAACTGTCATTCAGGCATTCTGGTTTCTATCACAATAGATTGCGTTTTTCTGGGCTGAAAAGTCACATGGATTGAAAGAAGAGTATTTTTTGGTTAGCTTTCATTTTTTTGTTGTTGTTGCCTAACTTCTTTCTTGCTGCTTTTTTTGTGTGTGCCGTGTGGGGTGGCTTCAATCCTACCCCTGGGCTTGAGTGCTGACTGCTTTTATTTCTGGAAATTGTGAAGAACTTCCTCCTGAATATCTTGTAAGAAATATCTGCTATTTAATTTTAGTTTTCTTTTCTTTCTTTCTTTCTTTTTTTTTTTTTCTTTTTGAGATAGAGTCTCACTCTTTTACCCGGGCTGGAGTGCAATGCCACCATCTCGGTTCACTGCAACATCCGCCTCTCGGGTACAAGCAATTCTCCTGCCACAGCCTCCGAAGTAGCTGGGATTACAGGCGCGCACCACTATGCCCAGCTAATTTTTGTATGTTTAGTAGAGACTGGGTTTCATCATGTTGGTCAGGCTGGTCTCAAATCCTGACCTCGTGATCAGCCTGCCTCGGCTTCCAATAGTGCTGGGATTACAGGTGTGAGCCACCGTGCCTGGCCTTTTCTTTTATTGTTGAAGGATATTTTCACTAGAAATAGAATTCTTGGCTGCCTTTTTTCCCCCGGAAGTTGATTATCTTCTATACTCCCTGGGTTACAATAAAATATTAGTCAATGTTTTATTATTGTTTCTCTGAGTTTTTATATTGAGTCGTTTTTTCCTTGATGCATTAAGTTCTCTCCTCTTTGTCTTTCAACATTTTAACGATGATATGTTTAGTTATGAATCTCATAGTACTTATTCTAACAGACATTATTGAATTTCTTTAATCTACACATTAATGCATTTCATTACTTTTGGAAAGTTGCTGCAATCCTTTCTTCAAATATTTTTTCAGGTACTTTTTCTCTTTTGTTTTTAGTCTCTCAATATTGGTCACAATTCTCTTTTTCTTTGAAGGTTTGGTTTTTATTTTAAAACTGCACATTTTAGATCATGTGTTTCTGGATTCTATTTTATTGTCCTGAGCATTGTTAAATGTATTTTAATAACTTGACTGGACCTATACTGAAGAGTCTACTGCTCCCTCCCCAACCCCCTACCATGATGTTTGATCACTGATATCTTTGTTAATTTTTCATTCTTAATTTTAATATTTAGCTTGGATTTATAAAAGCTGTCTATGTGTTTGCTTAGTGGTCACTCATGATTTGGGCAGAAGTTTTGCTCAAATATCTGGAACTCATAAATCTACCTTCTCTCATTCCATCTGTGTGTGGCCTGAAAAGTACATGCAAGATGTCATCAGTTCTTAACTTCTCTGTGTTTTTACTTATCACTACGCCTCCTTCAATCTCTGTTATTCATACTTGCAGCTTTTAAGTCACCAGGAATGTGTGCAGAGATTATCTGAACAATTCTGTAACTCTCTTAAACCAGAAATGGACCAGTAACTTTCAGCTGGGGTACCACTTGCCCCAACCAAGGCCCTCATCTTAAACTAACAAAACTGTGGGCTTGCACAGTCCATTTCCGGCATAGTTCATCACAGTTAGCTGGAAACACTAAAGGATCTTGTTCCACAACAGCTCAAGTCCACTCTCTTTGATGGCAAGCTGCTGGTTTCTGCAGCCATCCTCATGTTGGAAAATCTCCAGTTCTGCAATTCATGTTGACTAAGCTGGAGTGAAAGGGAGCTGTTCCAGGCAAAAGGCCTCAGACATTTCCTGTCCTTACCCAACGCACTACACTTTCTTATAAATATATACATTTAAAATTTTTTTTAAGCTTTGCCAATTTCCACAGTGCTGAAATAGGATTCATATTTTTTAGCTTTATACTTATATTTGGGTTTGTTGTTTATTTTTGCTGAGGCTTTAATAAACTCTTTGTGACACCATAAACAGAGATGTCCTGTAAACTGAATTTAAATGACTATAATAGCCACATTGAAAGAGAATGGGGATATTACAAAAATAAATAATTTTGAAATTGAGAATTTGAACTCTATACCGTCAGTTTAAAGAGAAACCAAACTCTTAACAAATAGAAAACTGTAATCCCCAGACTTCACATTCTCAGATGAACACACAGTCAATTTGTAAAATGCCTTACACACATTCTAGGATTGAGAATATAAATAAATATACTCTACATGAAGACAGTCAAGATTGTCTTTAACAGACATAAGAAACACAAAAAGGAAAAGGTGGAAAATATGATGACCCTTGTGAAATTATTTAATTAGAATCCATATGTTTTGTAGTTTTGTAGATATATTTTAATTAATTTTGAAATGCTTTTAAACTTAAAATTTAAATAATACAGTAAAGATTGTTCCCATATACTCTTCCTGTAGCTTCTTCTAGGGTTAGCATCAAGCATAATTATGGTGTTTAAGTACCAATACCAGAAAATTAACATAGATACACTGGTATTAGTTAAGTAAATTGCAATCTCCTTCAGATTTCACTGATTTTTCCAATAGTGCCCTTTTTACATTCCAGGGTAAAATCCAAGATAGTATATGACAGTCAGTTATTGTTTCCTTACTGTTTCCCAAACTGTGACAAATTTTTTAAATTTTGTTTATCTTTCAGGATCTTAAAACTGTTGAAGTGCACTGGCCAGTTACTTTGGAGAATATCCCTTAACTTGGGTTTATTTGAAGTCTTCTATTGACTAGATTCACATTTTTTTTTTATTTTTAACAAAAGTATTACACATGAGATGTGTCTTCAATGTATATCAGGAGTTAAATAATGTCCACATGTCCTATTACTGGTGGTGATGAATGAATACAACCAATGAAATCTGTTTTAGAAGGAAGTCTTGGACAAAGCTGAGACAGCTGCTTCTACTACTCTTTGTATTTGGTTATATGCAGACTTTTGGATAAATAATTTTTTTCTGTCAGATCCTGTTTCTTCTCATGCTTTCTAGGCTTTAATCCTTTTAAAGCTTACTGCACAATGGAGAATATTAAATTAATTAATTAATATTGACTTTAATAAATGAATAAAGAAATATTAGCTCTTAAATGACTAAGTTTTCTATCATGGCCATTTACCACGAAAATGTTAATAGTCTGAAGAAAACAAAAGAGAAATGGGATTTATTAAAACATGGTAGTATCCACAAATGAACAGCTGTTCTTGAGTCAACTGTTTGGATAAACAAATAGAATTTTCCATCACTTGGAATATTGCAGGAACCAAATTGACAGCTGCAGCACGCACTGAGCTACTTCTACTGAGAAGATTCAGATACCATTGGTGTTGTATTAGGATGTGCACAGTTCAGACACTGTGTCTGGAAATATGAGATTATGACCCTTCGTTAAAGAATGTGTGACTACATATGCATGGCTACAATCATTTCTAGAAATATGTACTTTTCCAAATTTTTTGGGTTTTATCATAAGATTCAATGGAATTATGTATTTGAATAGTAATGAAACAAAAATATTATATGGAACTGGAAACTTTTGAGTATATACAGAGAGGCTATCAGAGAAAGGCTAACCATACTTTACTGGATACAGTTAATCTGCCTGGGACTTTTGGAGGAAATGGCTGAAAAGAAATGTGTTTGAAGAAGTACGACGTAGGTTAAAAAAATCAAATACTCACAACTTGAAAATTCTTTCCAGAGAAAGCAGATGACTTTACAAAAAGGTGAAGTGATGTTTCAGTTTACCAACTCACCCTCATACATACCCTTTCACTTTTCCTTTTTTGCCTTTTCATTGGGTAAAATTTTGGTAGTGAATGGTGAGAAGAAATGCACTGGACAGATCTGGGTGAGTATAATCAAAGGCTGAGCATTTTAGAAGAGATCAAGACCAAATCACTAGGATTTTAAACACCGTGAGCTGGTTAATGAATAAAATCTGTCCCAAATTCTAATGCTGCTTTTAGAAGAAACACACATGGATTAGATTTAAAGTTGTGTCACATAACTCTTGGCTAAGTTGATCTAGTGATGATAATGATGATTATTTTAGTGCTAAATATTGTAATACTAGTAATAACAAAATTAATAGCAGCATATATTATATCTTGAATACTGTTCTAAACGCTTTAACTTGTTTAAATTATAAAAAGACCTAAAGGTAGATCATATCATTGTCACAGTTCCAAAGATATGGAAACTGAGGCAAAGGAAGGTTAAGCAACCTTACCAATGTCATACACTCTGTAAGCATCAGAGCTGTGTCCTCATCTAAAAGAGCTTAACCTCAGGGTTGGCCAAGATAATGTCTGGACTATTGGATGCATATTGTCTGACTCTAATTCCAGAATGGATGCAGACTTCAGTGGTACTTGGAGTAGCATTAATAAAACTACATCCTTGCCTCCTACAGAGTGATTTGGAAAGCCAAAGAGTTAAACTGCTTGAAGAAAAGAAGCAGATTTATTTATAGAAAATGAAGTTCAGGAGTGTGAATATAGGCTCTCAAAACTGTTAAGACAAAGAGTGGCTGGTTTTGGGTTGATGGAAGGGTTTTACAGAATCAAGTGGCATGTTAATGAGAAGATCACCCAAGGAATTGTTTCCTGCATTGACAGCATAATCATCTGTCTTCAGCAATATGGTAGTGGTACCCTGAGGGGTCAGAGTCTGTCCCTGCTCTTCTGTACCATTGTGGTCGTCCTTGCAGCTATAGTGCTGGAGGTACTTGAGTGTTGTTCTTTGAGGCAGATTCAGGACCCTTGGGAAAGATCCCTAAGCAGTAAGGAAAAGGTGTGCTTGGAAGATAAAGTTCTGATCAACTCTTCATTTTAACTTGATTCCATCAACTACCAAGGGAGACAGCTAGACACAGTTGGGACAGAATCAGAAAATGGGACCACAGGTTTCTATTTTGTTCCTGGCACAAGACAAAAGTCTTCTGCCAAATGCCATTCACTGAATCTAGATCATGGGAACAGGAGGACATAGAGATACAATTCTGTGACCAAGGATGGATATTTTACACTCAGGCTCAGATAACAGCCTTTTCTGACCTGACCACTTGAGTAAAAGGTGACCAATATCATATTTACACATCCACTCATATAGATAGATGTATTTTATCAAATGTGATGGTATAAATATGAATAGTAAACCATTTAGAAAGATATTTAGAAGAAATTAAAGTAATAATATTTGAATTACAAAAGTGCAATTTGCCTCACTTGTGGAAAAAATGTGCATATGTATATATTCCTCAAAACTCAGTGGCTAATAACACTAAGCATTTATTTTCCTATTCAGAGATGTTCATGATAACAGTTATCTTGCTGATCAAGGAAAGGCTTAGCAGGGTAGTTCTGCTGCAGGGTACTGAGCTTGTCTCCAGCCTTTGGATTGTGTTTAATCTGGAAACAAAGCAGAGCCTATCCAAGGTACAACATTCCTATGGCAGGTAGCAAAAGTAAAGAAAATTTTCAAACAAAGCTGAACAGGCAAATATAAGTCTAATGATCAGTAACACAAGTGCACACAATTCTAATTTATTCTTTTACTTTGTTAACTCTTAAAGTTTCTAAAAATGTTTCCTGTACTTAATTATCAAGTTATTTGCATCACTGATGGAGAAATAATGATGTTTTCCAACTTTTAGAATATTAGAAATGTTTTCAAATGTAATTTTGCATTAGTCACAAATAAAGCTGAATATTTGTTGCTGTTGTTGTTTGAGGCAGAGTCTTGCCCTGTCACCCAGGCTGGTGTGCAGTGGGAGTGATCTAGGCTTACTGCAACGTGTGCCTCCCACGTTCAAGCAATTCTCATGCTTCAGCCTCCTGAGTAGCTCAGGTTATGAGCATGCACCACCATGCTCGACTAATTGTTGTATTTTTAGTAGAGATGGGGATTTGCCCTGTTGGCCAGGCTGGTATCGAACTCCTGACCTCAAGTGATCTCCCGACCTTGGCCTCCCAGAGTGCTAGTACTACAGGCATGAGCCACCGCACCTGGCCTAGATGTGTTTTTATACATGCGGCTTTAATGTAAATGGTCTTATTGTGGGGAAGTACATTTGGCTAAAGTAAATGTCTTCTAAAACACAGCTTCTTAAAACTCCTGTAGATTACCTATATGCTTATTAAAATGCAGACTGTTATGCAATATATCTAAGATGCATCTGCTACTTTGCATTTGTAACATGATCACAGTGATGCTGATGATAAAGTTAGAGAAGACAGACAATGGTGCTGTCCATGCAGGCAGGTGACAATTCCTGGAGTGATTCTCTTATAGACACACCATTTGTTTCTGTATAACACTTTCATGAACCCAAAGTCAGGCTCTCTTCTCCTCAACAGTTTTGAGAGCCTCTATTCCCACTGCTGAACCTCATGTCTGGCTGGCATCTGGACAAATTTTGAGCAGCAAAGTGCTTTCATGCTAAGAAAACAATATATTCTATGCATGTGTAGATATTCTTGTTTGATCAGCCAGAAAAGTTTTTTCATTTCTCAAATAATTTCTATGTATTCTACGCAATTTCCTCATTTTTCTGTTTACTTTATGACTGAATGAAGTGTTCTTGCAATGATCCCAGACTTGCTAATATTATGTAGAAGCACAAGAAAATGTATCCTGAAGCCAAGTCATAGCAGGAAAATTCTGAGATTTGGGAAAATATTGACCTCACTTGGCTGTCAGCTCCCAATTCTCCATATTCACTGTCATTTCTAGAAGTGCATTTCCCAAAACCCCTTTATCTTTCTATGGTTTCTCCTATAGTTACTCAGAGGAGCCCACCCATTATATTTCAAAGTAAGAAGAGGGTGATTGAGCACTGACACCCGCAGGCAGGCAAGCAGACTGAGGTGAAGACTGGAGAGTCACCTGGAGAGGTGTTCCATCAACAGACAGCACCAGCACCCTTGTATCTGAACTTCCTAGACAGAGCAGAAGATCACATGGTTAGACAGCCCATGCATTTAGGAACAAATGAACTCTGGCTTCTGGGAGACCAACAGAGATTTCCCTGTTTCCAGTGTCAGCCTCCTGACTACCATATCTCCTGTCTTGTATTTTCAAATCTAATTCTGTCAAGATGGTTATTATTAAAAAGTCAAAAAAAACAAAAAAACAAAAAAAAAAAAACAAAAAACCACGAGATACTAGAGAAGCTACAGAGAAAATGCAATGCTTATACATTCCCTTTTGGGTGGAGTATAAATTAGTTCAGCTACTGTGGAAAACAATTTGGCAATTTCTCAAAGAACTTAAATCAGAACTACCATTCAATTGAGCAATCCCATTTTTAGGGATCCTTTTGTATATGTAGCACAAGGAATATAAATCATTCTATCCTAAAGACACATGTTCATGTATGTTCATTGCAGCACTATTCACAATACCAAAGACATGCTATCAGACTAAGTGCTCATCAATGGTAGATTGGATAAAGAAAATGTGACACATATATACCATGGAATAGTATGCAGCCATTAAAAAACAATGATATAATGTATTTTGCAGCAAGATGGATGGAACTGGAGACCATTATTCTAAGTGAACAAATGCAGGAACAGAAAACCAAACACCGTGTGTTCTCACTTATAAGTGGGAGCAAAACATTGAGTACACGTGGACACAAAAAGGGACCAATGAACACCAGAGTCTACTTGAGACTGGAGGGTAAGAGGAGGGTAAGAGGAGAGTAAGCATCGAAAAACTACCTATTAGGTACTATGTTTACTACCTGGGTGATAGAACATGAACTCCAAACCCCCACAACATGCAATGTACCTATAGAACCAACCCGCACGTGTACCACTGAAACTAAAATATTATAAATACTTAATAAATTCTATGATTTGAAAGTTAAAAAATAAAATAAAACAATTTCTTCTTGAAATCGGTGATTTCTCTTGCGTAGTTTCTCTTGTGATGTATGACCTGGACAGATGCAATAACTGCGATTCCTCAGGTATCATAATTGCTGTTCTTTATTAAATCGGGAGGGACAGTGTCATGTCTGTGCTGCAGGGGCTGAAGGAGAAAAAAATAGAGTTCGAATGGAGGGGAGCTTTCCTGGCTTTTTCTACCAAAACTTCCAAATCCTGGCCTAATTGGAAAAAAGCTGTCAGCAGAGGAAGGTACCATAAGGAGCAGCTGGGGCAGCTGAGCCTCACCCTTCTGTTTCCCTTGGTGGTTTGTGTTCGGGCTTGTAACACTGTGGAAGGGGAATTATCATACTGTTGACAGTAATATGTTGCGATATCTTCAGGCTGCAGGCTGCTGATGGTGAGAGTGAAATCTGTCCCAGATCTAAGAACTAAGTATCAGAGAAATATGGGACTATGTAACACACCCAAACCTACTAAGTATTGGCATTTCTGAGGAAAAAAAGAGAATATGAAAACAATCTGAAAAATATATTTGAGGGAATAATTCAAGAAAATGGCCCAGCAGTGGCTCATGCCTGTAATCCTATAACATTGGGAGGCCAAGGCGGGTGGATCACCTGAGGTCAGAAATTTGAGGGCAGCCTGACCAATATGGTGAAACCCCATCTCTACTAAAACTCCAAAAATTAGCTGGGCGTGGTGGTGCACGCCTGTAATCCCAGCTACTTGGGAGGCTGAGGCAGGAGAATCGCTTGAACCCAGGAGACAGAGGTGGCAGTGAGCTGAGACCAGGCCACGGTACTCCAGTCTAGGCGACAGATCAAGACTCCATCTCAATAATAATAATAATGCAAGAAAATTTCCCAAATCTTCCTGGAGAAGTAGATATCGAGTTATAAGAAACACAGAGAATAACTGCCAGTTACTATACAAAATGAATATCACCAAGGCGTATAGTCACCAGACTGTCCAAGTCAATGTTAATGAAAAAATCTTAAAGGCATCTAGAGAAAAGATCAGTCACAGTTGCAAACGAGAAAAGAAAAAAAGACAAATGGGACCTAATTAAACTAAAGAGCCTCTTCTGCACAGGAAAAAGAAAAAAAAGGAAAGAAAGAAAAAAAAAAAAACTATCAGCAGAGTAAACAAACTATAGAATGGAAAACAAATATTTGCAAACTACACATCCTGCAAAAATCTATTAGCTAGAATCTTAGGAAAAAAAAACTTAATTCAACAAGCAAAACAAAATAAGCCCTTTAAAAAGTAGGCAAAGGAAATGAACAGACACTTGTGAAAAAATAAACGAGCAGCCAACAAACATATCAAAAAGTGGCAGCATCACTAATTTTTAGAGAAATGTAAATCAAAACCACTATGAGATACTGACTCATACCAGTAAGAATGGCTATAACTAAAAAGAAACAAAAACAAAATAAGACAAAACAAAACAAAACAAAAAACAACCAGATGCTGCAAGGTTGTAAAGAGAAATAAACACTTATAAACTGTTGGTGTAAATGTAAATTAGATCAGTCACTGTGGAAAGCAGTTTGGATATTTCTCAAATAACTTAAAACCCAATTACCATTCAATCCAGCAATCCTATTACAAGGAATATACCTAAAGGAAAATAAATTCTTCTATAAAAAAGACACATGCACTTGTAGGTTCATTGCTGCACTATTCACAATAGCAAAGACATGGAATCAACCTAGATGACCACGAATTGGGGAGTGGATAAATAAAATACAGTATGTACCCACCATGGATTACTACACAGTCACAACAATAATGAAATCATGTCCTTTGCAGCAACATGAATGAAGTTGGAGGCCGTTTTCTAAAGTGAAGTGACACAGGAACAGAAAACCAAATACCACATGTTCTCACTTATAAGTGGGAGCTAAACATTGAGTACCCATAAAGATGGGAACGATAGACACTGGGGAATACTAGCGGGGGAGAGGGGAAGGAGGGAGTGAAGATTGAAAAAGGACTTACTGTATTTTGTGTTCACTACCTGGGTGAAGGGATAATTTTTACCCCAAATCTCAGTATCACACAATATACCCACATAACAAAACTGCACAGGTAATCTCTGATACCTAAAATAAAAGTTGAAGAAAAACAAACAATCCAATTTGTTGACAGTATTGTGTATGGTTAAAACTAAAGGGAATTCTTCATATTTCTGCAAAGAGATGTTTCCATTAACTCTAAGTACAACCAAGTAATATTGTTTCTTCTAGCTTCTCTTCATGTTTTGCATGTACCCTTTCTTGCACGGCCACAGAGGCCTAAATAAAATAAAATAAAAGGACCAGCTGAAGAAACTGTCTCCAGCTGAAAGGAATTTCACTTCTCCACTGGAAAACAGGATTTCCTCAAACTTGTCTATTGCATACAGAGAAAATACTACAGAGAAGCATTCACTGGAAAGGCTTCCTTCTTCCGGCCCTGAGAAGGATCAAGAGATACGGGGAGGAATCCGAAAGGAGAATCTGGTGATTTTGAGCTTTACATCTGAAAGGTTTGATTACAAAATTGAATCGCCACCTGGAATGTCTGGTAAATTTGGTGCTCCTTCTTGGTGTCAGGAATCCTCTCACAACAGGAAAGAAGGAAATATCCCACAGATAGGCCTGCTGGTTCGTAAGGACTGGGAAGAGGCCCCTTTTCTGAGCCCCCTAAAAATGCCTGGCCGTGTGTATGCCTCTTGTTCCACTTCGCATTATTATAACTAACTGCTTGTGTTCCTGCTTCCTCCTTCCTCCTCTTCCCTCTCCCTGAGAGCTGTGACTGTGCCATCTTGTTCTTCATTCCTCAGGTAACTTGGGTACCCACATAGCACAGTGGGAGCTCAATAATTTAATGAATGAGAAAAAGGTGTGCAGAGGTCATTTCTGGTGATTATCTGGTCCTCAGGTTTTTGAAGTGGAACATGAGGACCCTCTGGGTGTCAGGTGAATGTCATCAAGATTCTCATTTTTTTCTCCTTTCCAAAAGCATATTTGAAGAGAAATCAATTCACCTCCTCATTGGTGGTGGAGTGGGAAGACAATGGAGAAATATGACCTTCAATAACAGCTTGGAGGTCTCTATTATCCAAAAAAGGACTTTGTGTGTTTCCCTTTCTCTCCCAGTTCCCATTAATTTCCTTCTCAGCTGGGCTTCTGCATCTCTTGCCATCCAGGTGTGACTCCAGCTCCTGCACCTCTGGCAGCCTAAGGGTTCTCAAGCTCATTAAGCTCAGTACCCGCCCCCCTTCTTTTTTTTCAGATGTGGAACACAGGGTAGTGAGGATAACCAGATTGAGCTGGTTCAGGTGTGCATGTGTTGAAAGAGACAAGCCTGTGCCCTAGAGCCCTCCAAAGCTCTTGAATAGGCAGCTCTTCCTGCTGGACAGTTTCCCAGGACCTTAGAGCTCAGCTCAGTTCTAGTTTGGTGGCCTTGCAGACCAAAACCATTCTGAGTGGTAAGAGGAATTCTGACCATTTCGGCAGTGACAATGACACCCACAAGCGCTCTACATTTTCAGACTGCTTTCAAGTTTTTCAAATGTCCATTTTGAGGACAAAAAATATCACTAAGCTCGCCTGCATGACTGCATGACCCTCCTATGGGACGGCCGTAGCCGCTATGAAAACTTCAAAACACTTGAGGGAGGACAATGTTAAAATATTTGGTCTCAGGGGAGCCTCTTTACTTTGAGTTTGGGGGCTATTTCCAATAGAAACAAGATACAAACACACTAAAGAATTAACAGAGCCAATCATTTTACCTTTAGCCAAATGGAGTCCTTAAGGGTTCAAATTATTGCTACCCAGAGGCCTCCCCAAATTTTAAAACATATGCACATCTCCACATATTTTTGACAAATTAATTTTAACCTAAATTAAACAAATGCTTTTGTTTGTATTATAATTATTGACATTAAAAAATGAAACCGATGCATGAGTCCTGATATATCAAAGATCATAAATTCTGAATATTTTAATACAGTTATTATTTATGAAAAATAAGCAT
>NW_022160887.1:0-280 GCF_008728515.1 Papio anubis | reverse complement strand
AATCTAGGTAATATCATTCAGGATATAGGCACAGACATAGATTTCATGATGAAATCGTCAAAAGCAATTATAATGAAAGCAAAAAATGACAAAGGGATCTAAAGAGTTTCTGCACAGCAAAACAAATTATCATCATAGTGAACAGGAAACCTACAGAGTGGGAGAAAATTTTGTAGTCTATCCATCCGACAAAGGTCTAATAACCAGAATCTACAAGAAATTCAAACACGTTTACAAGAAAAAAACAACCCCATTAAAAAGTGGGCAAAGGACATGAACA
>NW_022160886.1:0-280 GCF_008728515.1 Papio anubis | reverse complement strand
CACATACCACAAACACCACACACAGAGAAACACAAACACACCACATAGACACCACACACACACCACATAGACACCACACACAACCCCCTCCCACACAAACCACAAACACACACCACACATACCACACACACAAACATACACATACCATGTAGATACCACACACACACCACAAACACCACACACACAAACCACACACACATATCCCACATAGACACCATACACACACACCACGCACACATATACCACACACACACACCACACCCACACATGCCTCACACAC
>NW_022160885.1:0-281 GCF_008728515.1 Papio anubis | reverse complement strand
TTTTTTTTTTTTTTTTTTTTTTTTGAGACGGAGTCTCGCTCTGTCTCTCAGGCTGGACTGCAGTGGCTGGATCTCAGCTCACTGCAAGCTCCGCCTCCTGGGTTTACGCCATTCTCCTGCCTCAGCCTCCCGAGTAGCTGGGACTACAGGTGCCCGCCACCTCGCCCGGCTAGTTTTTTGTATTTTTTAGTAAAGACGGGGTTTCACCGTGTTAGCCAGGATGGTCTCGATCTCCTGACCTCGTGATCCGCCCGTCTCGGCCTCCCAGCACTTTGGGAGGC
>NW_022160884.1:0-281 GCF_008728515.1 Papio anubis | reverse complement strand
TCTTTCTCCTCTCTCTCTTTCTCCTCTCTTTCTCTTCTCTCTCTCCTTCTCCTCTTTCTCTTCTCTCTTTCTCCTCTCTCTCTCTCCTCTCCCTCCCTCTCTCCTTTCCCTCCCTCTCTCCTTTCCCTCCCTCTCTCCTCTCCCTCCCTCTCTCCTCTCCCTCTCTCCTCTCCCTCTCTCCTCTCCCTCTCTCCTCTCCCTCTCTCCTCTCCTCTCCCTCCCTCCTCTCCCTCCCTCCTCTCCCTCTCTCCACTCCTCTCTCTCCCCTCTCCTCTCTCTCC
>NW_022160883.1:0-281 GCF_008728515.1 Papio anubis | reverse complement strand
CCTTGGCCTCCCACAGTGCTGGGATTACAGGCGTGAGCCACCGTGCCCAGCTGACACCTGGCTAATTTTTATATTTTTAGTAGAGACAGGGTTTTGCCATGTTGGCTAGGCTGGTCTTGAACTCCTGACCTCAGATTATCTGCCCACCTTGGCCTCCCACAGTGCTGGGATTACAGGCGTGAGCCACCGTGCCCAGCTGACACCTGGCTAATTTTTATATTTTTAGTAGAGACAGGGTTTTGCCATGTTGGCTAGGCTGGTCTTGAACTCCTGACCTCAGA
>NW_022160882.1:0-281 GCF_008728515.1 Papio anubis | reverse complement strand
GCCTCCTTTCCCCTTCCTTCCACCATTCCTCCCTCTTTCTCTGTCCCTTCTTCCCTCCCTTTTCTCTTCCTCCCTTCCTTCTGCTCTCCCTTGCTCTCTTTCTCCCTTTTTCTCTCTCCCTTCTTCTCTCTCCCTTCCTCCCTCCTTCCCTTCTGTTCTCTAGTTCTCTCTCCCTCCTTTCCTCTCTCCCCTCTTCATTCCCCCTTCTCCTTCCCCTTCCGTTCTCTAGTTCTCTCTCCCTCCCTTCCTCTCTCCCCTCTTCATTCCCCCTTCTCCTTCTC
>NW_022160881.1:0-281 GCF_008728515.1 Papio anubis | reverse complement strand
GAAGGAAGGAAGGAAGGAAGGAAGGAAGGAAGGAAGGAAGGAAGGAAGGAAGGAGAGAGGCAGAGAGGAAGAAAGAGAAAGAAAGAGAAAGAGAGAACGAAAGAAAAAGAAAGAAAGAAAAAAGAAAGAAGAAAGAAAGAAAAAGAAGGAAAGGAAGGAAAGAAAGAAAGAAAAAAGAGAGAAAGAGAAAGAAAGAAAAGGACAGATGGGAAGTAAGGAAGGAAGGGAGGGAGGAAGAGAAAGAAAGAAAAAGAAGAAAGGAAAGAGAAAGAAAGAAAGAA
>NW_022160880.1:17000-23604 GCF_008728515.1 Papio anubis | reverse complement strand
AGTCCTGGTTCCTTTTATTGGAGAATGATGTATCATAACCAAAATCTGGGCATTGGGTGCTCATTTCACTTTCCTAAGGAGGACATAGAGGTTCTGTTGATGACACCTGTGATACCTCTGTCTTTGTCTTCTTCATTTAAAAGATGTAAACAAGAGACACACAGCAAAGGAGATGCAGTACAGAGCAATTTATTGCAAAGGAAAAATGATATTTTGAAAGTTAAGTGCAGAGTAGACAGTATACCCTGAGAGAGAGGATTCAGGGTGGGCTGCTCCTAAGGATGAGACAGCGTTGATAATTGCTGCAGAAACTCCCTTTATGGGGTTCTTACATGATTATTCATAAAGAGGTGGGAAGAGGTGTTATCAGTAAGCATGTTCTGCATGGTCCTCTGGGTGGGTGGTCCTCTGGATGCACATGTGCAGTAGCTATACACGCTTGTTCATGCATCTCATGTCTCATAAGCATCTTAAATCTCTACCCAGGGGTGTGTTTCTTACTATTGTAATGAGCAAAGGGTCAGTCTGATGACAGGTAAAATCAAAATGCGCATGCTCTCTTTACAGGGTAAATTCCCTACTGGAGATAGCTTTGCTTGAATGAGCTGGTCTACAATGTGAATGCTGGAGCTTATTGTGTTGACTGTATGGTTATCACTGTTGCTGCATCCCAAGGACATAGTTACTTCCTTGACTCCCTATCCTGCCTCAATTCCTCCCTAAAAGATCTTAGGACCCATAGTCACATGGGAGGATGAGAGGCTAGGTCATTTCTTCCAGAGCTGCTTCCTGCTGAGTGCGGCATTGTTCCTTGCCTAACCTGGGCCCTGAAGTCTTTTCCTGCCTAATCTAACAGTGTGTAAGCCATGTCTTTCAGGGGACTGGTGGGCAAGATGTGAGATAGCTCATTAGCAGCCAAAGGTTGGAAGCCTTGCAAAACCGTCACATGAACCGGGATTTGCTATAGGTGACAGAGCAAGAAATCAGCATTTTTTTTTTTTTTTTTTTTTTGAGACAGTCCGGCTCTGACACCCAGGCTGGAGTGCAATGGCATGATCTCAGCTCTCAGCTCTCAGCTCACTGCAACCTACGCCTCCCAGGTTCAAGCAATTCTCCTGCCTCAGCCTCCCAAGTAGCTGGGATTACAAACGCCTGCCACCACCCCCGGCTAATTTTTTGTATTTTAAATAGAGACAGGGTTTCGACATGTTGGCCAGACTGGGAAATCAGCACTTTAAACAAAGTTGGACCAAAAGTTAGAGCTAAACATACGGTAATGACTGGCATTGTTAAAGGGAGCAAGGCAGAAAACAGCCATTGCTTCCAAGTTCCCACGGACGCTCCTAAATATTCAATTTTGTCTGCCTGGGTAATGATTTTCTTGTTCCAAGAAAATGCTATTAAATATGTATTTGTAATTTGATTGATGCAAAAATAACATTCTTCTTTTAGATACAAACATGTTCCTCATTGTCCGGCTGTGAGAAGGTCTAAGGCTCTTCGGTTTTGTAGGACTGCCAGGAAGTCCAGCTGTTGCTGAAGTCTGGTGAGGCTCTCTGCTGTTTGTCAGAGGGCCACTGTGGTCTCCTGAGACAGTTTATGCTGGATTCCCAAGGCTCTGTCTCTGTGACTGGCTCTGCTAGTCCCAATAGAGAGGATAGCACTAACCCCAAGGGAACAAGGAATCCTGCTCAGAGGTGGCTCTTGTGATGTTGGTACATGGGGAAAGGGAGAGAAGTGTTAGCCAATGCAAAAGGTAGATAAGGGGAAATGTAAACGATGGGACATCGTCCCTTCATTGTGGAGGGAGTTGTAGATGTGCTGAAGATCCACAAATACAAACAAATTCTTTTTTTTTTTTTGAGACAGAGTCTCACTCTGTCGCCAGGCTGGAGCACAGTGGTGCGATCTCAGCTCACTGCAACCTCCGACTCCCTGGTTCAAGCGATTCTCCTGCCTCAGCCTCCCAAGTAGCTGGGACTACAGGCACATGCCACCATGTCCAGCTAATTTTTGTATTTTTAGTAGAGACGGGATTTCACCATGTTGGCCAGGATTGTCGCAATCTCCTCACCTCATGATCCACCCGCCTCAGCCTCTCAAAGTGCTGGGATTACAGGCGTGAGCCACTGTGCCTGGCCAACACAAACAAATTCTATGTGATGGTGAAATTTGTGCTGCAAAAGCATTTTGCATTGAGGTGGTAAAAGTAATGGAAATTTGGTAGTCACTGGACTAATTAGAGGATGGTAGAGTTGTGTGGTGTTAATAAGTTTTTTGAAATAAGGTTCCCCTTTTAGGGTTATATCATGAGGTGTATAAATGATTCTGTGAGAAAGGTTTAGATATACTGACTCTCTTGTGGAGTTTTTCTATAAAAGGAGTGAAACTGGCATGGTTGCTGTAAAGGCAGAAGGGGAATTGCTCTGGGTTAAAAGCAAGGTAAGAAAGCAATTTTCCCCGTGGCAGAGTGAAGCTGCTATTCACAGATAAAAATGGAAGTTTGAACTGGCAGTAGCCAGGTCCAAGGAACTCTCTTTGTATTGTTTGTTTAGCCAGATATTCCCATATTATGGTCCAAAGTTTGTTCCAGGAGGTGTATGGAAATGTTGGCCCATTCTTCCTGAGACACAGGTTCTGCGTATTTTTAACTTTTGGTAGTCATGCTAAGCCAGCAAAGCTGAGTTGATTTTTATAAGCTAGTAGTATGGTTTATTATTTCTTTAGCAGATAAGGTCGTTTTACTAAGAGCGCCTAAAATGCAGTAAGCAAATAAGAAAAAAATGAAAACATCACATGTCACTGCGAGTTGTTTTCTTGAACAGAAGCTTATGCTGAGGCGACATTAATTGCCTAATGTTTTGGGTCTTGGCTGCTTTTGGACAGAGCCTTAGATCCTCCAGTGCTTCATAGGAATAGCTTGGAGTCTTTGTTTCAAGTTTCTGTGATGACTTAAAAGGAATCATTTTTTATTTTTGATAAACACACCAAAGGCCTACACCCCTAAGTTTTACTGCAGCAGAAGTTGGTCAGCTGCGTGGTAGAGTGAAAATCCTAGTTTGGACTTTGTTATTAACACCAATGACAGTGACGTGTTTGGTAGACAGAGGCCCAGGGCAGAAAGTGAGAACTGACAGGCCAGCCTCTGTCTTTAAAGGGATATTGATATTTTTGCCTGTCATGTCCAGGGTCACCCGAGGCTCCGTTGCTGTGACTGGGACTCATGGCCACATAGGAGCTGTTGTTTGCCTTTGGCCTCTTTAGTCTTTAGCCAGGGACAATAAGGAATTAGGAGTCCCTCCTCCCTTCAGAGTTGGAGACAGTCCTTCCATTGCCCTTCTTTGTCACATTGATGACAGGCTCCAGAGGGTTTGCAAGCCTGAAGGCCTTTGTTACTTATTTAGCTCCAGTGTCCATGCTTTTTATAAATGCAGCAATAGGGCCGGGCGCAGTGGCTCAAGCCTGTAATCTCAGCACTTTGGGAGGCCGAGACGGGCAGATCACGAGGTCAGGAGATCGAGACCATCCTGGCTACACGGTGAAACCCCGTCTCTACTAAAAAATACAAAAAAATAGCCGGGCAAGGTGGTGGGCACCTGTAGTCCCAGCTACTCGGGAGGCTGAGGCAGGAGAATGGCGTGAACCCGGGAGGTGGAGCTTGCAGTGAGCTGAGATTGGGCCACTGCACTCCAGCCTGGGCGACAGAGCGAGACTCCGTCTCTAAATAAATAAATAAATAAATAAATAAATAAACATAAATGCAGCAACCTTTGGGTTCCATGCCCAGAGTTAACCTGGAGGTGGGGGATTTTTGCACATCGTGAGTGAGAGGCCAACAATTGGAGCCTGTCTTGTCTCTCTTTTCTTCCTTTGATCTCTATGTGCCTTTTCCACTCTGTCTTGGTAACTAAAGACACCAAAAGTTATGTTTAGCAGTTAATTTATTGGGACTTGGGAAGTTTATGACTAGTTTTGTGACTTTTTCCTGGTATCTGGAACAGACTAATGAAGTATGTCTCTAAGAGGATTTGGTTGTTTCTCTATGTTACCTGAGACAGGGAGATACAGACAGTGAGCGTAGGTTGCTTTTTGTTTTAGGTGGGCAATAGGATACCCTGCTATGAGTTGTTCAGCAGGACTGGACTCTTCAGGGAGTGTTTGGTGAACAAACTGATATGGATGGGGTGCAGAAGACTGTGTGTCAAGTGAGGAAAGACTACTAGGAGTACAAGCTTGAGAGGTTTGAAGAGTAATCCTCGACTAGATTGCAAAGGAGGAAAGTTGTTGGTAGGAGGTACTTTTCTTTTTTTTTTTTCAGACAGAGTCACTCACTCATCACCCAGGTAGGAGTGCAGTGGTGTGATCTCAGCTCACTGCAAACTCTGCCTCCTGGACTCAAGCAATTTTCCTGCCTCAGCCTCCTAAGTAGCTGGGATTACAGACCCGTGCCACCACATCCAACTAATTTTTGTAATTTTAGTAGAGACAGGGTTTCACCATGTTGGCCAGGCTGGTCTCAAACTCCTGACCTCAAGTGATCCACCCCCCTTGGCCTCCCAAAGGGCCACTGCTGCACCCAGCTGGTATATTTCTTATTATAGAGTCATTAATTATGTTAGTTTTTTTTTTTGAGACAGAGTCTCGCTGTGTCGCCCAGGCTGGAGTGCAGTGATGCAATCTTGGCTCACTATAACCTCCGCCTCCCGGGTTCAAGTGATTCTTTTGCTTCAGCCTCCTGAGTAGCTGGGATTACAGGTCCAAGCCACCATGCCCAGTCAATTTTTGTATTTTTAGTAGAGATGGGGTTTCACCGTGTTGGTCAGGATGGTCTCAAACTCCTCACTTCATGATCCACCTGCTTTAGGCTCCCGAGGTGCTGGGATTACAGGAGTGAGCCACTGCGCTCGGCCTCCTGAATTATTTTGAATAACATGAGCATAATATATTCGGTATCAGTCTTTAAGAGACTTGTCTTAGTATAGAGGTGTCTGGTTAGTAATGGGAATAACGTCAGGTTACCCCTGGGCCCTTGGGGAATCCCTGATCATCCTTTTTTTTTTTTTGAGATGGAGTCTCTCTCTCTCTTGTCCAGCCTAGAGTGCAGTGGCTCAATCTCGGCTCACCGCAACCTCCGCCTCCCAGGTTCAAGTGATTCTCCTGCCTCGGCCTCCTAAGTAGCTGGGACTACAGGAGCATGCCACCATGCCCAGCTAATTTTTGTATTTGTAGTAGAGATGGGGTTTCACCATATTGGCCAGGCTGGTCTCAAACTCCTGATCTCGTGATCTGCCTGCCTTGGCCTCCCAAAGTGCTGGGATTACAGGCATGAGCCACTGCACCCATCCTTCCTTTCTTTCTATTAAAAAACAAACAAACAAACAAACAAACAAACCTCTAATTGTAAAACAGTATTGTTTGGGCCCATGCACTGTTGAAAAGACCTAATCATGGAACATTCATTTATCTTTTTTTTCAGGTAACAGCCAACCTTATATGTGCCTTTAATGTTTTAATTTTGGCCTTAAAACGCAACAGTTTATGTAAGTAATATGTCCATTGAGCTTTTCCTAGGTCTCATGGGGAATTTGGTAGAAAATATATTTCACCCAACAATTAAGTTTCCTTCAGGACCAGGGCGTCAGCTCACACCTGTAATCCAACACTTTGGGGAGGCTGAGGTGGGCAGTGCCTGAGGTCAGAGTTGAGGAACCAAGTCTGGCCAATGGTGAAACCCATCTCTAATAAAAATACAAAAATTAGCCAGGAGTGGTGGTGCACCTGTGTCATCCAAGCTGCTAGGGAGACTTTGAGGCGAAATTGCTGAATCAGTGAGTGGAGGTTGCAATGGGCGAGATGGGGCCACTCCTTCCTAGTGACAGATCAAAATTTCTCTTTATTCTGGAGTAAGACAAAACTCTCTTTGCTCTCACAAGGAGAGCCCAGAGGAGCCCTGACATACACAGCAGAAAGAAAAGAACCTTTGAGATGTAATTTTTATCAGTCTTATGGGTTAGAGACAAAAGGAAAGCAAATGCAAGTCTATGAATAGACAGATTAAAGGACAATAAATTTTCATGGGAGGACAGGAGTGAGGGGTGAAATGCAAGAAGTGCAAACATAACAAGATGGTTATTACTGATTAGAAAAATGAAGATCTCAGAGCATTTGCAAAATGAGGATTCCCCATACCGCACAACCTGGACCAGCCCTGCGCCTTCACAAGCCTCCCCTGTCAGGGAGGGCCACAGTGAACTAGATCTACTTAGTGTGGACTTTGGGAAGTCCCTCACCTCTGCTATCACCCATCAGGCCATGAGGATGAACCGTCGGTAGCCGAAGGGAGCAAAGTCCTGATGGGTGAGAGGTATTTATGAGATTTATAAGTGGAAGAATGAGAGAAAGGAAGGAGAGACTCAGTGATGGAAAAACAAGCCTTAAAATGGTGACGATCATCAAGTTCACTGGCCATTGTTTATTATCTTTTATTTTATTTTTGAACAAGCTCTTTTGCCAGGCAAGAACCTCGACTTGGGAACCTCAGTTTCAACGCAAAAGCATAAGCAAGCAAAAAGCAGACGCCATGGTTCAATAATGAAAAGCTTGA
>NW_022160880.1:0-16815 GCF_008728515.1 Papio anubis | reverse complement strand
TTCTCTCCTCCTTTCTAATGGAGATGCCAGATGTAAAATCTCAGTTCACTTCCTTCAGCCTCACACATCACCCTCATTTTGGAAGCTCCTTCCTTGTTCTAACCTCCTCTCCTCTTCCCTGCCGCACTCTCTCCGCCGTCATTCCTCTCTGGCTCCGGTCACCCCCGTCCTCCCTTCCTTCCACTTCCACAGTAACGACTGATTCATCGAGTGAGTCAGTTTCTGTAGGGGAGTGAGCGATCCGGGCTCGGTGGTGAGGCAGCTGGGAGTAATAAAAAGGCCATGGGGTCAGGGGATGTGAGGAGAATTGGGCCACGCCAAAAGAAAGTTTTAAGAGTGCTTAGGCGGTTAGAGTGATAAAGAGAGATGCCTCGCATCAATTACCTTCTTCACGGCTCAAGGAGCTTCTGTCCTTTTCCTCCAGGCTCCCAGGAAGAAAATAGCCAGGAACAGGCAAGGAACATGCCACAGGAAAGAAAATCTGGCATCTCTCCTGCCCTCTCTGTCTGTTTTCTGGCAGCCTGTAGCTTAGCCTGTCATCAGGCAAAGATGAAAATTCATTTATAAATAGGAAGTCTCTGAACATTTCCGGTTGGAATCTAAAATTACATCAATGTCCGTGCTCGCAGAAAGCCGAAAAACCAGAATCTTCATAAAATAAAAACATTCTCCGAGTGATGTTTCCGTTTCCGCAAATGGAATGTTTCCGGGCGAGTGCCGAATGTTATTGGTTTATTTCTCGTTCGTGCAATAGGTATAGGCGCTGGATGAGGAAATGATAAGTAAAGTTTGTGTGCACCTGCAAAGTTTTCAAAGGCTGGAAAGACGTGAAAGCATCACAGAATGCAACACAGTGTATCGTAGTCCAGTTCATTCGAAGTTAAAAGCTTGGTCTTCAGTCAGGGGACTTCATTCGGTACAGAATTGATGCGCGTTCTGGGATTTCACTTTCCGACTTTCGTCTGGCGACAACAAAGAAAAACATGCCTCAAGTGACGCAAGACGCCACCTGAGCTCATGAGATGGAACACGTGTGTGACGTGCTGAAGCCGGTCATCATGCGCACTCTTTCAGAAGCTCACATCAATTATAACATGTCCGATAGGATCCCTTCCCATATCTGACTCCCACGACACCTGATAAGATCTCTGATAGCGATGTTTTCCAGCAGTAATCATCACAAACCATCCATCTGGAAAGAAATTGCCTGATCTTCTCCTGGTATGATATTAGTTTATTTGAGATCTGAACTGTAATATCATTTTCTTTCCCAGACACACCACCATTTACTCATTCTTTCATTGCACATGGTTCTTTGTCTGTTCCAAATAAGTACATGCAAACCTGCAAAAATAAATAAAACATGCAGCAAATGAGAAGTAGAGCAATCGACAAGGGGTATGGGAAAATAGTATCTTGCGTTACGCGCGGAAGAAAAGAACTGCGGCACCTGAGAGAGAGGATCCAGGCGGGCTGTCCATGGATGAGACAGCACTGATTGATTGCTGATAAAACCCTTATGAGTCTTACATGATCATCTCAGAGGGAGGTGGGTGGGAAGAGGGGCCACTAGTGAGCATATGTTCTGGGTGCAGTATCTCTGAGGTGCATACACAAAGCAGAAGCTGTACATACATGCATGTCTACATCCCATGTGACCTGCTGAAGATCTGTAACTCACCCAGGGCTGTATTTTCTACCATTACCATGATAAAAAGGGTCACCAGAAAGTGCTGGTAAGGGAACCAAAACGCACATGTCTCTGGAAAAGCAGGTAAATCCTTCTATTGAGATAGCCGGGGCCGGTTTGAATGAACTGGACTACGATGCAAATGCTAGAGCTTACTGTGTTGATTCTGTGGTCATCACCGTCACTGTGCCCCAAGCACATGGTTACTTTTTTCATTACCTATCCTTCCTCAATTCCAACACCTGCCTGAGCTTACACAGGCAAATAAATGGCTGTCATTTCAGCACCTCCTTAGAGCTTATTCAGTGCAGGCTTTGATATCCCTCAGAGGAGAAGTTTTCCAAACATGATTTTATTTTGTAAAGATTCTGTTTTTTCAGCCTGCAGAGCTGAGACATTGATAATTTTATTCTCAAATATTTAGAGACTTTCTTATAATAAGATTTTCACATCTTGGTAACAAATTTCACTTACAAAATTTGCCAGAATAGACAAAAGGAGAGAGACAGCAGGAGGGATCACTAAGATTTTTCTTTCCTGTGGCATATTTCACTGTTCCTGCTTCTTTTTTCACTTCCCTGGGCCTGGAGGAAGGACAGCTCCCTTGGACCATGAAAGAAAAATGGTGATATGGAAACATCTGTCTTCATCGCCTCCTCCAACCCTTTCACTTCTGCTCTGGCTGTGCCCATTCTCCCTCCCATCCCCTGGCCCATAAGCCTTTTCCTTCTCCCAACCTCACCGAGAGCCCAGACTCTCACCTAGAGCTGGCTCCTCAGTGGGAAATCAGTCATTACCGGCTAGAGGGTAGAAGAGGAGAGACAGAGGCCAGAGCCTGGGGCTGAGGCAGAAGGTGCAGCAGGAAGGAAGGAGGTTAGAACAAGAAAAACTTCCAAATAAGGGGTGATGTGTGAGTACTCAGAGGGTGACTAAGGACATCCCCAGCATCTCCATTGAGGAGGGAGGAAGGGGGCCTTGGGTCCTGGGGCAGAGACGGGGGCAGGGTCTGGATGAGATGCCCCCACCCTCAACCCTGGTCCTCTGAAAACACCTCACCCAGTCACACTGAGGAGCCCCTCCAGGCCCTGGGGCCCCTCCAGGTAGGTGTATCTCAGCTCCTCTCTGGAAGGACCCCCACAGCTGCCCAGCCCTGGTATGTCTCATCTCTCTGGGTCTGGTCCCCTTGAGTCTTGAGTCCAGAGTTGGCTCCTTCCCTTCCTGCAGCCAGGTCAGAGTGAGGTTGGCAGGTGAGAAGCCAGGTGCTCTGCATGGCAAGGTGTGGTTGCCCTCAGGGTCCTCCTTATCAGTGACCACAACTCTGGGGAGGGAGGCATTCAATATAGGAGAGAGAGAGCAGAGAGGTGGAGTGAAGGTGGGACACACTTTGGCCTCCCCCTCCTCTCCTAGTCTTCCTCCACATGCCAGTGACTTCCCCTCTCCAACTCCAGGTCCTCTAAGAGCCACAGCAGAAGGGGAGACCTGGGTCGCCACCATTCTTTGAAGAAGTCTTTCTTTCCATAAGTGTATCTACCTCCATTCCCACTGCAGCTTTAGGGTCTGCCTCAGTGCAGAGCGCTGGGTATGTACAGAGCATAGGGGTACGTGAGGGTGATTCTGGAAGGTTCTTCCTTTGCACATATCTGCATGGCTCAGTTTCTCTCCTCTTCAAGTCTGTTCAAATGGCACCTTCATGAGGCCCACCATGACCACCCTACTTAAAATGCCACCTGTATTACCTTGCATTGATTATCAACTTTCAACTTTGTATTTTCTTTGTTTTTTTTTTGAGACCAAGTCTTGCTCGGTCGCCAGGCTGGAGTGCAGTGGCACTATCTCGGCTCACTGCAACCTCTGCCTCCTGGGTTCAAGCGATTCTCCTGCCTCAGCCTCCCGAGTAGCTGGGACTACAAGTGCCCGCCGCCACGCCCAGTTAATTTTTTTTTTTTTTTTTTTGAGACGGAGTCTTGTTCTGTCGCCCAGACTGGAGTGCAGTGGCGTGATCTTGGCTCACTGCAAGCTCCGCCTCCCGGGTTCACGCCATTCTCCTGCCTCAGCCTCTCGAGTAGCTGGGACTACAAGTGCCCGCCACCACGCCCAGCTAATTTTTTGTATTTTTAGTAGAGGCGGGGTTTCACTGTGTTAGTCAGGATGGTCTCGATCTGCTGACCTCATGATCCGCCCACCTTGGCCTCCCAAAGTGCTGGGATTACAGGTGTAAGCCACTGCACCTGGTCGACGCCCAGCTAATTTTTCTATTTTTAGTAGAGACGGAGTTTCACCATGTTGGCCAGGATGGTCTTGATCTCTTGACCTCATGATCCACCTGCCTCGGTCTCCCAAAGTGCTGGGGTTACAGGTGTGAGCCACCGCGCCTGGCCTATTTTTTCTTTTTATCACATATCACTTTGTAACTATAAAAGTCCTTTTCCAAAGATGGCCTCAACAATATCTCCCATCCCACATGCTCTTTAGCAATGTGACCCTGCCATCCCCTATCAAGAGTTGATCCTAATCCCCTTCTTTTTGGATTTGGGACTTGCTTTGGTGACTAGAACATGAGGAACGTGATGTTGCCTGACTTCTGAGGTTCCAGCATAAGATGCCTTGTGGTTCTAACTTGGCCACTTGAAATACCCAGATCCCAGATGTGGAGCCAGAAGCAGCCAGGGCACATGAAGGAATAGGTGGATGAGAACCCAAGTCACCCGGTTCACAGCCTCAGTGAGTTCCCAGTCAACAGCCAGCACCAACTGCAGCCCTGTGCAGGAGCCTCTTGAATGTGTTGGACCAGCTGGGCTCCAGATGATGGCAGCCCCAGCCTCTGTTATATGGAGCAGAAGAGCTGCCCAGCTGAGCCCAATCAGCCCACAGAATGAGAGATAATATAAAGGTTGTTTATATATTTATATATATATACAAACAATTTTTTTTTTTTTTTGAGATGGAGTCTCATTCTGTCACCCAGGCTGCAGTACAATGGCATGATCTTGGCTCACTGCAACCTCTGCATTCTGGTTTCAAGTGATTCTCCTGCCTCAGCCTCCCAAGGAGCTGGGATTACAGGCGCCCACAACCACGCCTGGCTAATTTTTGTATTTTTAGTAGAAACGGGGTTTCACCATGCTGGCCAGGCTGGTCTCGAACTCCTGACCTCGTGATCTGCCCACCTCGGCCTCCCAAAGTGCTGGGATTACAGGCATAAGCCACCATGCCTGGCGTTTTTATGTCTTAAGATCATTTGTTACCCAGCAATAAATTGCTGAAACACATCCATATAATCCACTACTGTTATTATATTTTTCTTTATTGTCTGTCTTTCAGATTGTAAGCATCAGGGAGTAGGTGTTAGTCTCTTTTCATTAAATGATCACCAGGCCTAGAAAAATGCCTGGCACAGAAGCACTTACTAAATATTTGTTAAATGGATGAATAAACGCTGTGACCAGAATTCCTTAATACTGGGTCCAAGACTGGAAAGGGGCAGTTACTGGTTTGGTTTTGGTGCTTGTTTAGTCAGCTTGTGCTGCCATAACAAAATACCACCGATGGATTGGTTAAACAACAGACATTTGTTTCTCACAATTCTGGACCCTGGAAGTCTGAGGTTAGGGAACCAGCAGTTTCAGTTCCTGGTGAGGGCCCTCTTCCCGCCTGGCAGTCAGCTGCCTTCTTGCCATATCCTTAGGTGGTGAAGAGATTGGGAGCTCCAGTCTCTTCCTCTTCTTAAAAGGACACACTAATCCCATCATAGGGGCCCCAATCTCTCAACCTCTTCTGAATCTAATCACCTCCCAAGATGCCAGCAGTCTCAAGGAGTTTACTGTCACGGTGGGAGCAAAGATGCTAGAGCAGGTTGTAAAATTAGGTGTCATCCCAGTCAGTGAGGAGAGGACAGGAGTAATTCAGGGAAGGGGACCTGGATAGAGCTCACTCAGAGGATATGACAGGTCTCAGAACTCTATGGATAAATTCAAGTCTGGACAAAAATCAGTAATATTATTCTGACTAAATTCCTTTCAGTCTTCCTGAGGGATGGGCAGGCTCATTCCAGAACAAAGAAGATGCCTGGGGTGAAGAAGACTAGTCCCCAAGGGCACTGGCCCAGGACACCTAGGTTCTACTGGTCACCAATGCCCACCCAGATCTCTCCTGGGTGGAGCCTTCGTCCAAGCCTCTCACAGCCCTTGCCTGCATTCCCGCGGTGCTCACCGTGGATAACAGGGCCACAGCCAGCCTCAGAGCCAGACTGTTAAGTGAAACCACTGACCCTTGCTGAATAAACTTGCGGTTGAGATAAACTTCACATTTCAGCCTCATTAAAAAGAGTAATGGTAAATCCCAATGGCCTGCAAATCTATAAACAGTGGCTCAATTGATTAGCCAGAACATTTAGGACTGATAATGATACAGGAAAAAAGGCATTTTGGAGGTGAGAAGCAGAGGAGCCTGGAAACTGTTTCCATTGTTTGTGAAAGTCATCTGAGACTATGAATGAAAATACCCATCATCCCCTGACCCAGGAATCCAAGGTGAAAAATCTCTTTTTTTTTTTTTTTTTTTTGACACAGGGTCTCACTTTGTGGCCCAGGCTGGAGGGCAGTTGTAGATCAATCATGGCTCATTGCAGCCTTGACCTCCCCAGGCTCAGATGATCCTCCCACTTCAGCCTCCGGAGGAGCTGGGACTACAGGCATGAGCCACCCCACCTGGCTAATTTTTTGTATTTCTGGTGGAGAAAGGGCTTCACCATTTTGCCCAGGCTGGTCTTGAACTCCTGGGCTCAAATGATATGCCTGCCTCACCCTCCCAAAGTTCTAAGATTACAGGTGAGTCACCACACCCGGCCAACTGCCTTTATTTCTGTAAGAGATATTTCCCGGCCGGGAGCGGTGGCTCACACCTGTAATCCCAGACTTTGGGAGGCCGAGGCGGGTGGATCACCTAAAGTCAGGAGCTTGAGACCAGCCTGGCCAACATGGTGAAACCCTGTCCCTACTAAAAATACAAAAATTAACTGAGCATGGTGGTGTGCACCTGTAATCCCAGTTACTCAGGAGGCTGAGGCAGGAGAATCCCTTGAACCAGGGAGGCGGAGGTTGCAGTGAGCCAAGATTGCGCCACTGCACTCCAGCCTGGGTAGCAGAGCGAGACTCAGTCTCAAAATAATAATAATAAATAATAATAATAATAATAAATAAATAAAGGTCACAAAGGTAGTGAGAGGCAGTGGGAGATGGACCCGGTCACAAAGGTAGTGAGAGGCAGTGGGAGATGGACCCGGTCACAAAGGTAGTGACAGGCAGAAGGAGATGGACCCAGCTCTCCTGACACCAGTTCCCAAACCCTTCCCTCCACAGTGTCTACCCCCACCTGCAGGACTTCCTCTGGGTGCCATCTCCAGTGAACTCTCATTCAGCTTACCCCCCAAAAACTTTTAATACTTCAAAATAACGATAATAATAGCAAATAACAGGCCAGGCACAGTGGCTCAGACCTGTAATCCCAGCACTTTAGGAGGCTGAGATGGAAGGATTGCTTGAGGTCAGAAGTTCAAGACCAGTCTGGTCAACATAAGGAGATCTCCATCTCTATTTAAAAATAAATAAACTGGGGCCGGGTGTGGTGGCTCACACCTGTAATCCCAACACTTTGGGAGGCCGAGGCAGGCAGATCACAAGGTCGGGAGTTCGAGACCAGCCTGGCCAACATGGTGAAACCCCGTTGCTACTAAAAATACAAAAAAATTAGCCAGGCGTGGTGGCACGCGCCTGTAGTCCCAGCTACTCAAGAGGCTGAGGCAAGAGAATCGCTTGAACTTGGGAGGTGGAGGTTGCAGTGAGTGAGGCAAGATTTGCGCCACTGCACTCCAGTCTGGGAGACAGAGCAAGACTCCGTCTCTAAATAAGTAAATAAATTGGCAGAGCCCAGTGCCTCACGCCTGTAATCCCAGCACTTTGGGAGCCCGAGGTGGGCGGATGACCTGACATCAGAAGTTCCAGACCAGCCTGAACAACATGGCGAAACACCATCTCTGCTAAAAATATAAAAGTTAGCCGGGCGTGGTGGTGGGCGCCTGTAATCGCAACTACTCAGGAGGCTGAGGCAGGGAGAACTGCTTGAACCCGAGAGGCTTGCAGTGAGCCCAGATGGCGCCACGGCACTCCAGTCTGGGTGACAGAGCAAGACTCTGTCTCAAAATAATAATACTGAAAGTTTGTTCCAAGGCACTTTGAGGTGGTGACAGGCACAAATAAAGCCAATCCCACCCTTTCTGGGTTAGGGGAAGCCGAGATGGTCTTCGGCTCTGGGTGAGTCACTTCCCATGGTCCAAGCCTGGGTGCCCCTCCCCCTCCAAGCCTCCAAGGTCTTCTGCCCAAAGCCCTCCCCTCCACCCCACCCTTTCTGCTCCGCCCCATCAACTACGTTTTCTTCCTCAGCACTCGCCTTAGATTCCTGGACTCACGAGCATAGAGGTGACTTCCTCCTTGCAGACTTTAGGCGCCACTGCTGGGTCCGGAAAAGAAAGAAACGGCCCAGTGCGGTCATTTACATAAACCAGGGCGGGGCTGCGCTCGGCGGCCGCAAGCGTTTTGAATTCTGCTGCCCGGAGCTCACTGCGAGGACTGGGATCACCGGTCACCCCGCCCCGGGCTAAGGAAAAATGACAAGTGTTTACTGATATAGAAACGGAATAACGGCGCTGTGGGCTGGGGACGGCGTAGCTGCCTTTAGGCTTCTAGTCTCCAGCTGCGGGTCACTCACACCTGCCGCTGTGAAAATGCAGACCCGCGGGGCAGGAATTCCGGGCTGGAGCGCGATCTGGAATCTGACTCGCTTGAAACAGCACTGCGGTGGATTCGGGGCCGGGTGAGTAGGGAAATGCGCCTCAGCCCCTCCCATAGGCCGCCCACGGATTCTAGGATCCGCAAAAGCTTCCAGCTGCTGCGTCACCCCAGGAAGGCAGAGGCCGCCTCTGAGCAGTTCTGGTGGAAACGGGCTCCGCCGCCCAGAAGAAAACCCACAACCAAGGGGCCAAGAAAAGCCCCCATCCCCCACCCTCAGTGAGGATCCTAATTTATAACCCGAGTGTGGTCCTCCCATCAGAGTCTGCAATGACAGCCGAGCGCGGTGGGTCACACCTGTAATCCCAGCACTTTGGGATGCCATGGCGGGCGGATCGATTGAGGTCAGGAGTTCGAGACAAGCTTGGCCAACATGGTGGAGCCCCTTCTCTACTAAAAATACAAAAATTAGCCTGGCGTGGTGGTAGGCAACTGTATTCCCAGCTACCCTGGAAGCTGAGGCACGAGAATCGCTTGAACCCGGGAGGCGGAGGTTGCAGTGAACCGAGATCGCGCCACTGCACTCCAGCCTGGCCAACAGCGAGATTCCGTCCAAAAAAAAAAGAAAAAATCTGGCGTGACGTTCACTGAAATGATACAAGATCAACGGGGCCCAGAGCGCTGCGGCTTACAGAGTGCGGTGACAGCGCCGCCTCGCGTCCCTTCCCTCACCTGCCCCAGGCGGACGCGATCACCTGTGTTGGCCTCGAGGTTGGAATACACTGGGCATCAAATGCAGAGAGTGGAGAAAGGAGGGAAGGCTGGGAGGACGTGTTGAAGAAAGGCAGAAAGAGCCGGCGCTATGGTTCATACCTGTAAAACTAGCGCTTTCGGAGGCGAGGCAGGAGGATCGTGTAAGACCAGCATTTTGATGTTGCAGTGAGCCATGATCACACCACTGCACTCCAGTTTGGGCAGAGCGAGACCCTGCTTTTATATACTTTTCACATTTTCTGTAATTAAGCAAGTTTTACTTTATTTTAGGGTAAAATATCTATTGTGAACTTTAAAAACATTTAAAATGTTAATTAAAAAGCCCAAATGCTCTTTTCCAACTTATCCTGAAGGAAATTCCTGTTGATGGCGCCTTTAGAAGGAGGAAAGGAGCTTTTCCTCCACAAGGCCTATCCCATCCTTGGGTTTTAGGCATTGGCCCAGTGATAAAGGCAACACCGAGAATACGATCAATGTACCGATTACTGATTGTCATATAAAATTAATCTCACCACACCTGAGAAATGGGATTGATTGTTTCATTTTCACAGTTTGGGCATCTGAGTCCCTGAGATATGAACACCTGACATAGATTACCAAAAAATGTAGGTCTTTAGACTTAAAGGGCACACAGCCTCCTGTGAAGCTCCCCTATGCATGCGTCACACCCACAGAGGCTCTACAACATCAGGAAGAGCACCCAGGGTCAGAGCCCAGGCGAATTCACACTTCAGGTCATCCACATCCAGGGCGTGCAGAGAAGAGACCGAGGTGAGAGCCCATTCACTGCCTAGGCTGTGGGTGACAGGTGGGCGGAACAGTCAGCCAATGAGCGCAGGTCCCAGTACTCCTGGAGCTATCGACCCATTTATCCTCTGAAGACCTGAGCCCTGCACATATCAAACTGTAACATTCCTCAGGAGCAGTCTTCTTTGAAATGTAAACACTACTTAACCTTAAAGCCAGCCATTGTCACTCCTAGCGACACCTCCATTGATAAGCTCCTGACTCTACTGAAATGGGCCTCTTCTGGTGAGTTGCAGCTGAGCACTGGGAGCCATGGCAGGAAGTCATTGTGGGTTTGCATCTGGCCAATGTGGATGGTAGTCCTGAAAGGTAGTGTGTGACTAGGTGGGCTCTGGAGGGCAGGGATGTGCCTGGTGAGAGGAGAACAAGACAGATAGGAAGGTTCCAAAAGCAAACTTCAGGGGGCCCTGTGCCCAGCACCAGGATTTAGAAAATCTTTTTCCAGCCACTTTTGGCCTGCTTTCATTCCACTTTCCTGTCCACCAGGCCATTGCAGGCAGTTCCTTCATTGAGTAAATATTTATCAAATGCCTACTGTGTGCCAGGCATTGTGTTTAAGGAGCTGGGGCTGAGGTGAGAGGAACCAAACCCCCCTTGGCTCAGGGTTGTCCCAGTCTTGCTCAGGCAGACATCAGTAAGGAAACTGTAACACTAATGGTTGGCAGGACGCGTACACATACTTTGCAAACTCACAAGTAGACCATCATCTGTGACCTAAGAGTCACAGAACATTCACAAGAGAGACAATGTTCAAGCTATGTTTTGAGGTATAAGTAGGAGCCCAACAGGCAGCTGGGACAAGAGAGCATTGCTGAGAATCCAGGATGTGAATTTCTGTCCCTGGGCCAGGCCAAGAATCAGACTCAGCTGACTGAGGAGCCAGTGCTTCCTGGCAAGAAAGGGTGTCCCACATCTGACTATTCCAAAATCACAGCTACTCAATATTGAGACTTAAGACTGAGACACAGAAAAAGAGAAAGGCCTGATTTGAAAAGCAGAATTCTCCAGGGGTAGGGGGAGGTCAAACTGCAGTTTCTGATATAGTATGTGTGGGCAAGGCCAGAGAATTGCATTTCTTTTTTGTTTTTTGTTTTGTTTTTGAGGTTAAGTCTGCTACACCTCAGGCTGGAGTGCAATAACGCAATCTCAGCTCACTGCAACCTCCACCTCCTGGGTTCAAGCAATGCTTCTGCCTCAGCCTCCCAAGTAGCTGGGATTACAGGTGCTTGCAACCACGCCCAGCTAACTTTTTGTATTTTTAGTAGAGACGGTGTTTCACCATGTTGGCCAGGCTGGTCTCAAATTCCTGACCTCAGGTGATACGCCCACCTCGGCCTCCCAAAGTGTCTGGGATTACAGGCATGAGCCACTGCCTGGTTGAGAACTGCATTTCTGACAAGTTTCCAGGTGATGCCAGTGCTGTTTGTCCCAGAACTACATTTTGAGAACCACTGACCTAAGGCAACCTGGTTTGATCTCTAATACCAGAAGAGGACTGGGAGAGCACTATGAGGCAGAGGAGACCCTCGGATTTCCTTGTGTACCTTCTGATCCAAATACAAGGTGACCTAGTATGACAACTATTAGCAAACTCACAGGGATAACAGAATGGGCTAAGAATGAGAATCTTTGGTGGCTCACGCCTGTAATCCCAGCCACTTGGGAGGCTGAGGTGGGAAGATTGCTTGAGCGAGGGAGGTGGAGGTTACAGTGAGCAGAACTCAGGCCACCAACACTCCAGCCTGGGCAAAAGAGTGACACTCTGTTTCAAATAAAATAAAATAAAATAAAAAGGCCGGGTGTGTTGGCTCATGCCTGTAATCCCAGCACTTTGGGAGATGAAGGCTGATGAATCACTTGAGGCCAGGAGTTCCAGACCACCTTGGCCAACATGGTAAAACCCCGCCTCTACAAAAAATACAAAAACTGGTTGGGCACGGTGGCAGGCACCTGTAGTCCCAGCTACTCTAGAGGCTGAGGCAGAGAATCGCTTGAACCAGGGAGGCGGAGGTGAGTCAAGATCGCACCACTGCACTCCAGCCAGGGCAACAGAGCGAGACTCTGTCTCCAAAACAAACAAACAAAACACGAGAATCTTGAAAGTTGGCAAATGGCTTCAATTACGTGTCCCCCAGAATTACAAGTGTTTTTCAAAATATCACATCCTTGAGCCCACATGGACACCAGAGGGCATCCTGAGCTCACTAAAGTCACAACTGTCGTATTAGACCATTAGAATCCCGTGTAAAGACCAGGCGGTGGCTGGACACTCCGCAATCACAGCACTTTGGGAGGCCGAGGAGGGTGGATCATCTGAGGTCAGGAGTTTGAGACCAGCCTGGCCAACATGGTGAAACCCCATCTCTACTAAAAATTAGCTTGACGTGGTGGCATGCGCCAATAATCTCAGCTACTGGGGAGGCTGAGGCAGGAGAATCGCTTGAACCTGGGAGGCAGAGGTTGCAGTGAGCAGAGATTGCATCATTGCACTCCAGCCTGGGCAACAAGAGCAAAACTCCATCTGGAAAAAAAAAAAAAAAGAATCCCTTGTAAAGGTTGGGCTTTGGCTGGGAGCAGTGGCTCACGCCTGTAATGCCAGAAATTTGGGAGGTCCAGGGCGGACCAAGGTGGATCACTTGAGGTCAGTTCAAGACTAGCCTGGTCAACATGGTGCAACCCCATCTCTACTAGAAATACAAAAATTAACTGGGCATCGTGGCACGCAACTGTAGTCCCAGCTACTCAGGAGGCTGAGGCAGGATAATCGCTTAAGTCCTTAAGGCAGAGGTTGCAGGTGAGCTGAGATTGCACCACTGCACTCCAGCCTGGGCAACAGAGCAAGACTCCATCTCAAAAAAAAAAAAAAAAGAGTGATATAATTTTTAGACAATTTTTGTTTTCTCTTAATGAAGGTAAGAGAATTCTATCAGGGTGAGTTTTTTTTTTCCTTAAGTTTTCACTATGAGTTTTTTTTGTTTTGTTTTTTTCTGGAATTATATTTTATTTTATGTGTGTGTGTGCGTGCGTGTATATATATACATATATATGTATGTATATAATTTCCCTCTTTTCACATAAATTTTAGCAAACTACATAGGCTTTCCTTCATCTTGCTTTCTTTTCTCTTTTTGAGACAAGGTTTCACTCTGTCGCCCAGACTGGAGTACACTGGTATGACCACCACTCACTGCAGGTTTGAACTCTTGGGCTCCCCACAAGCTGGGACCACAAGTGTGAGCCACAACACCTGGCTTGTTTGTTTGTTTGTTTTTGAGACAGAGCTTCACTCTTGTCAGCCAGGCTGGAGTGCAATGGTGCAATCTTGGCTTACTGCAACCTCTGCCGTCTGGGTTCAAGTGATTCTCCTGCCTCAGCCTCCGCAGTAGCTGGGAAATCCCATCTCTACTAAAAATACAAAAATTAGCCAGACGTGGTGGTGCACACACCTGTAGTCCCAGCTACTCAGGGGGCTGAGGCAGAAGAAATGCTTGTACCTGGGAGGTGGAGGTTGTGGTGAACTGAGATCTCACCACTGCATTCCAACCTAAGACTATGAGACTCTGTCTCAAAAAAAAATAAAAAGAATGAACCACTGATAGGTGCAACAACATGGATGGATTACATAGGTATTATGCCAAATACAAAAAGCCAGACACAAAGGAGGCCATACCCTATGCATGCATTCATAGGAAGTTTTAAAACAGGTGTCCCACCACAGTGGCTCACACCTGTGATCCCAGCACTTTGGGAGGCCGAGACAGGTGGATCACCTGAGGTTAGTAGTTTGAGACCAGTCTGGCGAACATAACAAAACCCCGTCTCTACTAAAAATACAAAATTAGCTGGGTGTGGTAGCCCATACCTGTAATCCCAGCTACTCAGGAGGCTGAGGCAGGAGAATCACTTGAACCTGGGAGGCAGAGGTTGCAGTGAGCCGAGATCGCACCATTGTACTCCAGCGTGGGTGACAGAGTGAGACTCCGTCTCAAAAAATATATATATATATAGGAAAAACTGCTCTATAGTGATAGTCATCAGATCCATGGCTACTCGGGGTAGGGCAGAATCAAATATGGCAAAGAGAACTTTCTATATCTTGACAGGGGTGTGGGTGACATGGCTGTATTTGTCAAAATTCATTGATGGATTTGCTAAAGATCTGTTCATTTCACTATATGTAAATGATGCAATTTAAAAATAAAATTTTAATAAATTTAATACATTTTAAAGTAAAAATATTTTTGCTGGGCACGGTGTCTCCCGCCTGTAATCCCAGCACTTTGGGAGGCCAAAGTGGGCGGATCACTTGAGGTCAGGAATTTGAGACCAGCCTGGCAAAACCCTGTCCCTGCAAAAAAATACAAAAATCAGTCGGGTGTGGTGGTGTGTGCCTGTAGTCCCAGCTACTTGGGAGGCTGAGACAGGAAAATCGCTTGACCCTGGGAGGTGGAAGTTGCAGTGAGCTGAGATCGCACCATTGCACTCCAGCCTGGGCAATAGAGACAGACTCTGTCTCAAAAAAATAAAATAGGGTCGGGGACAAAGGGAGGGAGAGCATTAGGACAAATACCTAATGCATGCAGGGCTTAAAACCTAGATGGCAGGTTGATAGGTGCAGCAAATCACCATGGCACATGTATACCTGTGTAACAAACCTGCACATTCTGCATATGTATCCTGGGACTTAAAGTAAAAATAACAATAATAAAGAAAATAAATAATTAAATAAAAATATTTTAATATTAATCATAAAAAGTAGCCGGGTGCGGTTGCTCACGCCTGTAATCCCAGCACTTTGGGAGACCGAGACGGGCAGATTACCTGAGGTCAGGAGTTTGAGACCAGCCTGGCCCACATGGAGAAACCCTGTCTCTACTAAAAACACAAAATTAGCCAAGGGTGGTGGTGGGGGCTTGTAATCCCAGCTACTCAGGAGGCTGAGGCAGGAGGATCACTTGAACCAGGGAGGCGGAGGTTGCAGTGAGCCAAGATTGCACCATTACACTTCAGCCTGGGCAACAAGAGCAAAACTCCGTCCCAAAAATAATAATAATAATAATAATAAGTAAGATAATTGGGCCAGGCGTGGTGGCTCACACCTGTAATCTCAGCACTTTAGGAGGCCAAAGTGGGAGGATCACCTGAGGTCAGGAGTTCGAGACTAGCCTGGCCAATGGTGCAACCTCATCTTTACTAAAAATACAAAAAATTGGCCAGGTGTGGTGACTCACGCCTGTACTCCCAGTATTTTGGGAGGCCGAGGCAGGTGGACTACGAGGTCAGGAGATCGAGACCATCCTGGCTAACACAGTAAAACTCCATCTCTACTAAAAATATAAAAAATTAGCCAGGCGTAGTGGCATGTGCCTGTAGTCCCAAGCCCTGGGAGTCTGAGGCAGGAGAATCACTTTGAACCTTAGAGGTGGAGGCTGCAGTGGGAGTCAAATCGCACCACTGCATCTAGCCTGGGCGACAGAGCAAAACTCTGTCTCAAAAAAAAAAAAAAAATTAGCAGGGCATGGTGGCGCACCCCTGTAATCGCACCTACACAGGAAGCTGAGGCAGGAGAATCACTTGAACTCAGGAGGTGAAGGGTGCAGTGAGCCAAGTCAAGCCTGGGCAACCGAGTGAGATTCTGTCTCAGGAAAAAAAAAGAGAGAGAGCAATAATTAGAGGCAAGATAATGTATGAAGACATCTGTCACAACATTGTAAAGGCAAAAATGAAACAAGCAAACATTCAAATTCATTAATAAGGGGCTGGTTAAGTAAATTAGAACACAATGGATTTCTCAGTTTATGTATCTTCTTTACTTTCTTTTCTTTTTTTTTTTTTTTTTTTTTTTGATAGAGACAGGGCCTCGGTCTCTTGCCCAGACTGGAGTGCAGTGGCACGATCATAGCTCACTGCTCAAGGGATTCTCCCGACTCAGCCTCCCCAGTAGCTGGGACTACAGGCACGCACCACCACGCCTGGTGCCTGCCACCACACCCAGCCAAATCATTTTTCTTTTAAGCTTCAGGACACTCTCTGGACCCCTAATCTACTCCCTTTCAATCTATCAAATACTATCTATAGAATACTGAAGTTCATGGCCAGGCGTGGTGGCTCACGCCTGTAATCCCAACACTTTGGGAGGCCAAGGTGGGTGGATCATGAGGTCAGGAGTTCGAGACTAGCCTGGCCAAGATGGTGAAACCCCGTTTCTACTGAAAATACAAAAATTAGCCAGGCATGGTGGCAGGCGCCTGTAATCCCAGATGCTCGGGAGGCTGAGGCAGAAGAATTGCAGGAGGCGGAGGTTGCAGTGAGCCGAAATCACACCACTGAACTCTAGCCTGGGCAACAGAGCAAGACTCCGTCTCAAAAAAAAAAAAAAAAAAAAAAAACCCGAAGTTCCAAAGGAGGGTAAGCAGGCTGCACAAACAACTTTCGCAGAGTGGATACATAATCAGTGACTTGAAACACCTGCTGGGCACTCAAACTAGGACAAAGGAAAGAGAAACAGAATGAGTATATGCTACAAAAACTAGAGATAAGTAAGATTCCTTACTCATATCCTTATCTCCAGTTTTTGGCACATAAGGGGCACTCAGTTTATTGTTAAGTGAATAGGCTGCTGTGGAGAAAGGTAAATAAATGGTGGAAAGAATTACAAGGTGATTAACAAATCTGTACACTAAACCCCCGTGACAGGCAATTTACCTCTATAACAAACCTGCTCATATACCCCTGAACTTAATATAAAAGTTTTTTGGCCAG
>NW_022160879.1:0-281 GCF_008728515.1 Papio anubis | reverse complement strand
GTATGTGAGTGTGTGTATGTGAGTGTATGAATGTGAGTATGTGTATGTGAGTATATGTATGTGAGTATTTGAATGTGAGTATATGTATGTGAGTGTGTGTATGTGAGTGTATGTATGTGAGTATGTGTATGTGAGTGTATGTATGTGAGTGTGTGTATGTGAGTGTATGTATGTGAGTGTGTGTATGTGAGTGTATGTATGTGAGTGTGTGTATGTGAGTGTATGTATGTGAGTGTGTGTATGTGAGTATATGTGAGTGTGTGTATGTGAGTGTATGTATG
>NW_022160878.1:0-282 GCF_008728515.1 Papio anubis | reverse complement strand
TTCTGTAGGTTGCCTATTCACTCTTATGGTAGTTTCTTTTGCTGTGCAGAAGCTCTTTAGTTTAATTAGATCCCATTTGTCAATTTTGGCTTTTGTTGCCGTTGCTTTTGGTGTTTTAGAAATGAAGTCCTTGCCCATGCCCATGTCCTGAATGGTATTACCTAGGTTTTCTTCTAGGGTTTTTATGGTATTAGGTCTAATATTTAAGTCTCTAATCCATCTTGAATTAATTTTCGTGTAAGGAGTAAGGAAAGGATCCAGTTTCAGCTTTCTACTTATGGC
>NW_022160877.1:0-282 GCF_008728515.1 Papio anubis | reverse complement strand
AAGAAAGAAAGAAAGAAAGAAAGAAAGAAAATTACCCAGGCATGGTGACAGGCGCCTGTAGTTCCAACTACTCGGGAGGCTGAGGCAGGAGATTCACTGGAACCGGGGAGGCAGAGGTTACAGTGAGCTGAGATTGCCCCACTGCACTCCGGCCTGGGCGATAGAGTGAAACTCCATCTCTAAACAACAACAAGAACAACAAAACAAAACAAAAAGAAAACCTATTCATATCCTTTGCCCACCTTTTTAAAAAAGAATTTTTTTTTTTTTTTTTTTTTTTTT
>NW_022160876.1:0-282 GCF_008728515.1 Papio anubis | reverse complement strand
AGGGAAGGAGGGAGGGAGGGAGAGGGGGAGGGAGAGAGAGAGAGAGACAGAGGGAGAGAGGGAGGGAGAGGGGAAGAGATAGAGGGAGAGAGAGAGAGGGAGGGAGAATGAGAGAGGGAGGGAGAGAGAGAAAGGAAGGGAGAGAGGGAGGGAGAGAGACAGAGAAGGCGGGTGAGAGAGAGAGGGAGGGAAAGAGAGAGAGGGAGGGAGAGAGAGAGTGGGAGAGAGGGAAGAAAGGGGGAGGGAGAGAGGGAGGGAGGGGGGAGAGAAAGGAGGGAGAGG
>NW_022160875.1:0-282 GCF_008728515.1 Papio anubis | reverse complement strand
GTATGTATATGTATGTGTGTGTATGTATATGTATATGTATGTGTGTGTGTATGTGTGTATGTATATGTATGTGTGTGTATGTATATGTGTGTGTCTATGTATATGTGTGTGTGCATGTATATGTGTGTGTATGTATATGTATGTGTGTGTATGTGTATGTGTGTGTATGTGTGTGTATGTATATGTATGTGTGTATGTATGTGTGTGTATGTATATGTGTGTGTATATATATGTGTGTATGTATATGTATATGTGTGTGTGTATGTATATGTGTGTGTATGT
>NW_022160874.1:0-283 GCF_008728515.1 Papio anubis | reverse complement strand
TTCTTGTCTTCAGGGTATATGTGTGTGTCTTTCGTGAGAGTATATGTGTGTGTATGTTTTCCATCTTATGAATTACTTATTTTTAGTTGTTTTTCAACAAGAGTCCATGATTTTTTTTTTTTTTTTTTTGAGACGGAGTCTCGCTCTGTCACCCAGGCTGGAGTGCAGTGGCCGGATCTCAGCTCACTGCAAGCTCTGCCTCCCGGGTTCACGCCATTCTCCTGCCTCAGCCTCCCGAGTAGCTGGGACTACGGCGCCCGCCACCTCGCCCGGCTAGTTTTTT
>NW_022160872.1:0-283 GCF_008728515.1 Papio anubis | reverse complement strand
AGTGGCTCATGCCTATAATCCCAGCACTTTGGGAAACCGAAACAGAGGATCGCTTGAGGTCAGGAGTTTAGGACCAGCCTGGGCAACATAGCAAGACTCCATCTTTACAAAAATTTTAAAAGTGAAAAACTCAGCCTGGCATGATGGTGAGCACTTAATAGTCCCAGCTACTTGGGAGGCTGATGTAGGAGGATCACTTGAGCCCAGCAGGTAAGGCTGCAGTGAGCCATGATCATGCCACTGCATTCCAGCCTAGGCAACAGAATGAGATCCTGTCTCAAAA
>NW_022160871.1:0-283 GCF_008728515.1 Papio anubis | reverse complement strand
TTCCTTCCTTCCTTCCTTCCTTCCTTCCTTCCTTCCTTCCTTCCTTCCTTCATTCCTTCCTCTCTCTCTCTCTCTTTCTCTCTTCCTTTCTCTCTCTCTTTCTTTCTTTCTTTCTTTCTTTCTTTCTTTCTTTCTTTCTTTCTTTCTTTCTTTCTTTCTTTCTTTCCTTTCTTTCTTTCTTTCTTTCTTTCTTTCTTTCTTTCTTTCTTTCTTTCTTTCTCTCTTTCTCTCTTTCTCTCTTTCTCTCTTTCTCTCTTTTTCTCTCTTTCTTTCTTCTTTTTTG
>NW_022160870.1:0-23658 GCF_008728515.1 Papio anubis | reverse complement strand
TTTTTTTTTGTTGTCACCTGTATTATTATTTTTAGTCTTCATAACCCCCCTGAGAGATAAATGGAATTATTGCAAGCAAACTATTTCCTGAGGAAACCAAGGCTTAGAGAGCTTAAGGTATCAGAGTCAGGAGCCAAACAGATCTGTCTGCCCTAATGACCCAGCTTTCATGTGCCATGCTGCCTTTAACAGCTAGAAAGTTCTGTTAAATTCTCATTAAAGACCTCTACAAGTTTCTGTACTCATAATTCCACTTCCAAGGGTTAAAGTGTCCTTTATAAATAGTGAAACCAGCAGCTTAGATGTAAAGTGTGTAGGTGGTGGAATGTAGTTGCCACTGCTTCTGCTAGGGATACCAGCAGGATTTGGGGTCAGTTTGCTTATAGGGGTGCCTTTGGTTTACTGCCATGTTGGGGCAGCCGTGAAGGTGTTTGAGCATCATGGACAGCATGAACAATCTAATCCCATCAGGATTCAGTTTCCTTCCTAAACCCTGCCTCCCTAGCACTGCTCCTCTCCATCTCTTGATCACCAAGATAATCACAGAGATCATTCACTGCAAACTACTGCTGTTCACTTTCTCACTTTCTCTTGCCTGGACTATTGTAGGTTTTCTCACTGACTTTTCTACTCCTAACTCTCCTCTTATATTTATCCAAAGACTAATCTTTCTCACAATCAGAACCCATCATATTTTCCCCTTTCTTAAAATCCTTCAATGACTTTATCCTTGCTTTTAGAATGAGGCACCAGCTCCTTAGGGTATTGTACAAAGTTCTTCACAGCCTTTAATCTCAGATCTCTATCCCTTGCCATACACATCTTACTATACAGACACATCTAAAATACTTGCAGATCTCTGAATGCATTATGTTATTTAACATCTTCATGTCTTTCTTCATATTTCAACTTTTTTTTTTTTTTTTTGAGACAGAGTCTTGCCTTGTCACCCAGGCTGGAGTGCAGTGGTGCGATCTCTGCTCACTGCAGTCTCTGCCTCCTGGGTTCAAGTAATTCTCCTGCCTCAGCCTCCCAAGAAACTGGGATCACAGGTGTGTGCCACTATGCCTAGTTAATTTTTGTATTTTTAGTAGAGATGGGGTTTTGCCATGTTGGCCCGGCTGGTCTCAAACTCCTGGCCTCAAGCGATCTGCCCACCTCAGCCTCTCAAAGTGCTGGGACTACAGGCATGAGCTACTGCGCCCAGTTGACATTTCATCTTCTTTATGGAATTCCTCTAGACTGACCATTGCCTGGACACTTCTCCACTCTGGCATTTACCACTCCCACAACAGGCTACTAAAGTGGATATCTGTTTTTAGCTGTCTGGCATCCCTCCACTTCCTTTAGGATGCTGATCCACTACAATCATGGAACCTGATAATGCTGCCAGTCATAGCATCTGTTTTATTGATCATGGGGGTGGGTATATGACCCTGGATTCAGGTAATCATGGAGCCTTCTTGGACATAATGATTGTCCCAGAGTTGGGCATGTGGCTTAAGTCAGACCAATCTACATCTTCCCTGGGATTTGTATGCAAACTAGAGACTTTTCCTTTGATCAGTAACTTTACAAATGTCACCCCAGAACCTTTTTTGCCCACTTCCAGACACATGGAGGAGGCTGAGGAATAAAGTTGATGTTGAGAATGAGGCAGAAATGAGAGGTGGGAGGGGGGAGGGGAAGAAATGAGAAGTGGAGAGAGAGGCCTGGTGTCATTGAATCTCTGAGATCTACTCTTATTAGCCAATAGATCTTGGTAAAGTTAATTAATTTCCTTAAGTTTCATATTTTTAATCTATAAAATGGGTAAAATAAATGTAATGCTAGGTACCTGATAGAGTTCTTATAAAGGTTATGGAAAGTAACACATATGAAGTGCTTGGTACACTGCTTAGCATAGAGTAAATGCGCAGTACATGTTAGTAGTGACTGTTGTTATAACTAAAGTTGAGAGAGAGTGTCCTCTTTCTTATTAGTAGTGAACCAGGGCTTCCCAGTAGGTATTTAGGCCTATTTATCACTGACCATGGGCTAATTATGGGACCCTTTCTTTTTCCCCAGTATCTTCTTGGCCCATCGATCAGGCTAGTAACCATTTTAAAATGACTCACCTTATTCACCTTTACTTCAGTAGCTTTAGACATTTAAATAACTTAAATGTTAGTAAAAATATTTTGAGAACATTTGTATTTAAGTGTAATGATGTTAAAGTATTTAAACTACTACAGTGCATGCAGAGATGGATCAGTGAAGATGCTTTTTCCATTACTGGAAATCTAATACATGGCAACGCAAAATAATTTTGATGGTCTCAAGCACTAAATTACTAAGTGGGTATATTATAGTGAAGATATATGTAACAAGGACATTCCATACCAGTTCAGCCGACTCAGCAAAATTGCTCCAAGAAGTTGCAATATTTGTCTCTTATTAAAAGACTGACTTCATATTTTTATAGGAAATTGATAAACATTCTTTCTTGATGTCCTCTTAAGATGCATATGAATTGTATAATATTTTAAAGTGTGTGGCCAGTAACCTCATTTCATTTCTCTCTTCTATGTCTCTGACCCAGCTCTTAAAAAAATGCAGCATCAGCATCTCTCTCCTCTTTTCCTTTAGCTTGTCTGAGATTTAAGCAAAATTCCCCCCAAAATCCATTTGTGAAGTAGGGCGTGGGGATACATTAATGATTTCTGCTATTCATTTTAAATTTTGGCCTGAGATTGACCTGTTTAGCTTGCCTCCAGGAACACCATCACTGGAAAACATTTAAGAGCAGTCTTGATGATGGAAAAGTAATAGAAGACTCCTATACAATATGAGAGAGCCTGGGTCCTAGTCTTGGTTCTACAATTTGCTCTGTGACCTGGGGTAAGTCCCTTCTCCTTTCTGGGTGTCATTTTCCTCATCTATAAAATGAGAAGGCTTTACTAGATGTTATCTAATACCCATAACACAGGTGTGATTTATGGCCTAAAGGTGACTTTAATATTTCGGAGTCAATATGAATCTGAATTGCTCACCCTTTTCCATGTTTAACTCATCAGAAGGCTTGACTGGGGCTGAAGGATCCACTTTCAATCTCACTCATATGGTTTTTGGCAGGTCTCAGTTTCTTTCTAGCTGTTGGTTGGAGACTTCAGTTCCTTATCACATTGGCCTGTCATGAGAGAGAGAGAGAGAGAGAGAGAGAGAGAGGGGTGTGTGTGTGTGTGTGTGAGAGAGAGAGAGAGAGAGAGAGAGAGAATGAACATGAGATCTTAAGACTGAAGTCACTGCCTTTTTATAACCTATTACTGGAAGTGACAAAGCATTACTTCTGCTGATTGCTATTGGTCACACTGGCCAATCCTGGTATAATGTGGGAGGCAGGGGTCACTGGGGGCTATCTTAAAGCCTGGATATAACACTGTGAGCCTTTAGATATCTAACTTCTTTGAGCCTCACATTCCCTTTTATTTAATGGGAACAAAATTACTGTCTAGAGATGTTGCCTTCATAGGGTTTTACTGAGAATCTAGTGAAATGATAGATGAAAAAACCCTTTATAAACTATAAAATACATTGGGTGAAAAATTTGATGTCATAGATCTGGAGCTGAGATCTGAAAGTCAAAGAGAGGGAAGAATTACAGTCTTATAAAGGGAGAAACATAGGTTCTCTTAGGTCACAAACCCTTTCCCCCACCACACACCTCTAAGCTCCCCTAGGGCTTGGCTAATTGAAACCATATGGAATTTGGGGTTAGTTTGTTTACTTATTTACTTATTTTTTGCATAATAGGCTTTTTGTTCCCAAGAAAAATAACTGAAAAAAATGAGCTTCAATACAAGGTTTGAAAAGTTTGGAGACATTAACTTATTCTCACCACACAACTTGTTATCTGGTCAATTGTCCATGAATTAAAATAATATGGATTCAATTTTACTGAAATGATACATAGCTTGGAAAAACATTTTGGGTTGCCCTGAATTTAAGGACATTGAATGGTGCAATCTAATAAAAATTGCGTTGTGTCCTGAGCTCACATAACCTATTGAGGTCAGCATCAAGGACCATCTATAGGCAAAATGTTCCTGTCTACACACTGGCTGGTCTCATTTCTCATTTGCACATATGGAGCCACCTCTTGACAGCTGTTGCTACACAAATAGGATTTATAATGGAGATGAGAAACCAATGCTGAGAGTGTAATGTTTGAGGTCCTCTGTTGAGCCTGCAACTGGCCTGCACACATCCCTCTGTGTCACAGCAGAAGGACCCCATCCCTTCCCTGCATGAACAGATATATAGCAGAAGGACCCCATCCCCTCCCTGCAGGGACAGATGTACTATAGCCCTATATACAACAGTAGTGGGGTTGGTCGAGTGCCATAAGACACACATGCTTAAGCAGAATAAAGGGGTACACATTGAGTCTGAAACAGGGAAAGGCATTCCAACACAAGGTGATAAGTCCAGTGCAGCCTGTGAAGACTCCTTTTCTCTTTGTAAGGAAGTGTTTTAGGCCCAAGTCCAGTTCTTGCGTAGCCCAGAGGAGGTTGAAATGCTGTGCACATAAGACTGCTTTTTCCAACAACTTTATTTCCTCAGTCCAGCTTCCTTAAAGCAGGACACATAGGCATGGGAAACCCTGGGCTCTGATCCTCACAGCAGAAAATGGGGAGTCTGTCCCAGGTTTATTTGAAAAGCACAGAAGGATGGTGATTGATCTTGCCTGCTATAAACATCCACCCGTCGTCCTTGTTCTTTAAAGAAGGCAGTCTCGTACTGGTGGCTTGACCCTAGTCTCTCTCTCTCTCTTTTTTTTTTTTTTTTTTTTTTTGAGTCAGGGGCTAGCTCTGTCACCCAGACCACAGTGCAGTGGCACGATCATAGTTCACTGCAGCCTCAGCCTACTGGGCTCAAACAATCCTCCTGCATCAGCATCCTTCGTAGCTTGGACTACAGGTGCATGCCACCACACCTGGCTAATTTTTAAATTTTTAGTGGAGACAAGGTCTTGCTATGTTGCCCAGGCTGGTCCTGAAATCCTGGACCCAAGTGATTCTCCTGCCTCAGCCTCTCACAGTGCTGAGATTACAGGAAAGAGCTACCATGCCTGGCGACCCTAGTCTCTTGTAGAAGTGACTCATCCCATTCCTATGAAAGAGTTGAGGAGGATAATTATGAATGAAGCATTACATCAAAAGTGGATCATAAGGGTCCCTGAATATCAGGCAAAAAAGTTAGATTTTTCAGGAGACACAGAACCATTTGAGATATTTGACCAGGGAAGTGATATGATCAGAGCTGAGTTTAGGAAGATTAGTTTGATAGGAATGTGTTAAAACTGAACAGAAAGTAGAAGGAATGGGTAATGTGAAGTAGGTAATTTTGCTAAAATATCCATTCTGTTTGAACAACTAAAATAGCTGGAAAATCTAAAAATCATTTTCTTTTATGTGTCAAAGAATGAAAAAGGTAGTCAGGAACTATGGGCTAAGATCTCGGTGGAGATGAGAAACTAGAGAGATGAGCTCATCATCCAAGACTACTTTGTTCTTGAGGGCATTTACTGAACTTGAAAAGATATATTCTGTGAGTTGTTTTTCCTCTTGGCTCGCAGCTCCATTTCATCTCTTTGCTTTGTATCTCAGGGCAACAAGCCTGAAAACTACTTTTCCCAGACTTTCTTGCCAGCTGAGTTCTAGTTAGGCTTTGGCAATGGGAAACACTAGAGGAAGACTGAAAATGGAAGAAAGGGATGAGAATGTAACAGTGAACCCAGATTGAGAAAGTAACAATCTGTCCTGCCATTCAACAGGCTAGGGCAACAGCCACAGATAAAGCCTTTGATGGGTCCTGGATTCTTAATGTTTTTCTCTCTAGTTCCAGAAAACTGCCAAAGTGTAAAGTTAATGGGAAACAATATTTCTCTAAGGCCATGCTGCAGTTGTAAAGTATCATAATACCTTCTTTAAATCAAGATTGCTTTCTTACTCACTGGAAAAAACCTTTTCCTAAAATCATTTGTGGTTTGAAATTATATCTGTAAGAATGAAACACATCTCAGTTTTCCCTGAAGGATCTGAGCCTCTTTGATATAGAGAAGCAACCTTGATATCCAATCTGTATGCTGAGTTTCAGATAAGTGATTTCTAGACACAACATACCACATATATCTTCACTTTTTAGTTTCTAAGGAAACAGGACTCTGATCCACTTTGCAGTCCAGATATGATATTGACTCTTTACACACAGCCTTGTTTTGCTTTAAGCCTATTCAAACACTGCTTCACTTTAATTTCATCTAAACTGTACACTTCCCCCAAATCCTGTAATAACGCTGTCTTGCCTGGTGTTTGGTGAGATGCTCCATGGTTCCTTTGGTGTTTCCCTCATTGCAACAGCCTAATAAATCTGTCTTTGTCGAACTATAGCGTCGCCCCTGTGGTCTTAGGTTGATTGGATGAGGAGAGAAATAAGCCATTTTTCCACTTCTGACAGTGACTTATTGTAGGCTCCAACAACTTTGGTGTTGGTTTCTGAAGCATTGATGGGGTTAACTCTGGAGCTTCTGATTAGAAGTGGTAGGTCATTTTCAATAGCAGTGCCAGGAGCAGTGGCAATCTTGTGGGTTGGTGGGCTATAACCCAGGGGATAAGTCAGTTTCTTGATCTCTGGGTGATATTTCCTTTCCCTTTCACTTCTCTAGTTCTTGAAACATTTTTACAACCAATTCTCTGATTATAAACAACTAAATCCTTCTCTGCTAGAAATACAGGGTGGTTTCATTTTTCTCAATGGTCACTAGCTGATAGAGTATCTGAGGTTCTGAGCTGCACTTTGGCAGATTTCTGGGACTAGAGAGAAAAACAGTAAGAATTCAGAACCTGGCCGGGCGCGGTGGCTCAGGCCTGTAATTCTAGCACTTTGGGAGGCCGAGACGGGTGGATCACAAGGTCAAAAGATTGAGACCATCCTGGCCAACATGGTGAAACCCCATCTCTACTAAAAATACAAAAATTAGCTGGGTATGGTGGTGCGCCCCCTGTAATTCCAGCTACGGTGGAGGCTGAGGCCAGAGAATGGCTTGAACCCAGGAGACTGAGCTTGCAGTGAGCCGAGATCACACCACTGCACTCCAGCCTGGCGACACAGCGAAACTCTGTCTCAGAAAAAAAAAAAAAAAAAAAAAAGAATTCAGAACCCATCAAGGATTTCACCCTGGCAAGTAGGAGTTAATCAGGAATAAAAGCTCCCACAACTGAGCTTCCAGTCCTCTGGGTAGATCAGAAAACCCCAAGCCTTGAAATTGGATTAAGATGGTCCTGGTCGACTTAAGCCCTCTAGGCTTCTTAAATTAATCCATTTTGGAAAATTCTCTATCTTATATTCTCAAATATTGCTTTTGCTTCTCTTTTGGGAATAACAATTAATTGGGTGTTGCATATTCTCATTGCATATTCTATGTCTCTTACCTACTTCTCTATATTTTCCATCCTTTTGTCTGCTGTCCATACTTCATCTTGATAGATTCTTTTAACCTAATTTTTAGTTTAATAATTCTTCTACTGTATCTAATTTGGGATTAAAGCAATCCACTGAATTCTTAACTTTTGTTATTGCCTTTTTCCCCAATTCTGGAACTTCTAGCTTTTTTTTTCAAGTTTGTTACCACTTTTTATAGTTGCTAGTTCTTTGCTTTTGAATTTTAAAAAATTTGACTTGATCAGAGTTTTAAATTTCTATGCTTCTAATAATATGCCTAAAATACATAAATCAAAAATTGATAGAACTACAAAGAGAAATAGACAAGTCTGTAATTATAATGGGATATGAAAAATACCTCTGTCAGTAATTGATAGAGGCAGTAGACAAAAATTATTAATAGTGTGGACAATTTGAACAGCATGGCTAACAAAACTACTTAATGTCCACATATAGAGGTCTGCCATCAACAACCATAGAATGCATATTAGTTTTCAAGCTCACACGGAGTATGAAGATGTTGGTTCTTCCAAATGCATCTGTAGATTCAGTGCAACCCCAGTCAAACTACCAGGCAGATCCTTTTGTAGTTCCTAAGTGATGATTGGGTTTTCACCCTCATACATGAGATGTGCCTCCCTCAAACCTTGTTATGATGTAGGCACATTAACCATCTGACATGAAAACAAAACAAAATACCAGTCAGGTATTTTCCAGGATCTGACAAACTTATTCTAAAATTAACCTAAAAATACTAATATTAAAAGACTGAGAATAGTTAAGACACCCTTGAAGAAAAACGGATACTAAAATTAATGACAGAATAATTAAGAGACCTTTGAAGGAAAAAAAAAAGCTTGAGAAAACTTGCCCTACTCACTATCAAGACTTGTAAATTTATAATGATTAAGATAGTGTGATATTGGCATGAAGACTGAAAAGTAGACCAATGGGACAGGAGACATAGCCCAGGTATCTATTCATATGTGTATATTAGTATATAAGTGTATATATATAAGTTATACAATATACAATAAGTTATACAATATTTGTGTATAGGAATATATAAATATTGGAAAAAGGCTATCTTTTCAATAAATAATGCCAGGACAATTTGATATCCATAAAGGAAAAAGTGAAATAGGACTCTTTTCTCACACTATATAGAAAAGGTAATTCTAGGCTGTCATAAACCTAAGTGTGAATGGCAAAGTGGAAAAGCTTTTTGAAGGTAATACAGGTGATTGCCTTTAAGGCTTCAGGATGTGGAAAAACAAGACTCAGAAAGCTCTAACCATAAAATAAAGGATTGATGTATTTGTTTTTAAGACAATATTAACTACTTTTATTTATATATTTTAGTAATTATTGATTTTCATTAATATTATTTTAATTGACAAATCATAATATACATTTATGGGGTACAGTGTGATGTTTTGATATATGTATACAAAAAGGAATTACTAAATCAATCTAATTAGCATATCTAGCACCTCTGTTTTTGTGGTGAGACATTTGGAATTTACTGTCTTAGGTTTTTTGAAATATATAATACATTATTATATAATGTACAATAGACCTCAAAAACTTATTCTTCCTGTTTAACTGAAACTTTGTACTCTTTGACCAATATCTCCCTATTCCCTCCCTACTTCCCTGTATCCCCCAGCCTCCAGTAGCCATCATTCTATTCTCCACTTCTGTGAGTTTGGCTTTTTTAGATTCCACATAAGTGAGATCATACAGTATCTGTCTTTCTGTGCCTACCTTATTTCACTTAGCCTAATGTCTTCCAAGTTCATCCATGTTGTTGAAAATGACAGGATTTCCCATTCTGCTATAAAGACACATGCACACGTATGTTTATTGCAACACTATTCACAATAGCAAAGACTTGGAACCAACCCAAATGTCCATCAGTGACAGACTGGATTAAGAAAATGTGGCACATATATACCATGGAACGCTATGCAGCCATAAAAATGGATGAGTTCGTGTCCTTTGGAGGGACATGGATGCAGCTGGAAACCATCATTCTCAGCAGGCTATTGCAAGAACAGAAAACCAAACACTGCATGTTCTCACTCATAGGTGAGGATTGAACAATGAGATCACTTAGACACAGGAAGGGGAACATGACACACCGGGGCCTGTTGCAGGGTGGGGGGAGGGGTGAGGGATAGCATTAGGAGATATACCTAATGTAAATGATGAGTTAATGGGTGCAGCACACCAACATGGCACATGTATACACATGTAACAAACCTGCATGTTGTGCACATGTACCCTAGAACATAAAGTATAATAATAAAATAATAATTATATATATATATATATATAAAGAAAATGACAGGATTTCCTTCTTTATAGGGTTGAGTAGCAATCCATTAGGTGTATATCACATTTTCTTTATCCATTTATCTGTTGACAGATGCCTAGGTTGATTGCATGTCTTGACTATTGTAAATAATGCCGCAATGAACATGGGAGTACAGGTAGCCCTTAGATATTGATTTAAGTTCCTTTGGATATATTCCCAGCAGTGGGATGACTGGATCACTTGGTTGTTCTGTTTTAAGTTTTTTGAGGAACTTCCATACCATTTTACAGAATGGCTATACTAATTTATATTCCCACCAATAGGGTACAGGGGTTTCCTTTTCTTCACATCCTTGCCAATGTTTATCTTTCCTCAGTTTGGTAATAGCCATTCTCACAGGTGTGAGGTGATATCTCATTATGGTCTTAATTTGCATTTCTCTGATGATTAGTGATGTTGAGCATTTTTTTCATGAGCCTGTTGGCCATTTGTATATCTTCTTTTGGGAACTATATATTCAGATCCTTTGCCCATTTTTAAAATTGGGTAATTAGTTTTCTTATATATAAATTACTGCCCAGGCCAATGTTGTGGAGCATGTTTTCTTATAGTAGTTTTGTAGTCTCAGGTCTTATATTTAAGTCTTCAGTCTATTTTGAGTTGATTTGTGTACATGGTATGAGAAAAGGATCTAATTTCACTCTCCTGTATGTGGATACCTAGTTCTCCCAACACCTTTATTGAAGAGACTATCTTTTTTCCATTGTATATTCTTGAAATCTATGTCAAAAATCAATTGGCCATAGATGTATGGGTTTATTTCTGGGCTCTCTAAAGGATGAATACATTGGACTGCATTAAAATTAAGATCTGTTGCTCACCAAAATACAAATATTGAGAGACAAACAGCAAACCATAGGATGGGAAAATATGCTTGTAACATATTTTTATTTGTTATGTAACAAATAAAAGGTTTATATCTAGAATGTATTTTAAAACTTCTTCAAATTAATTGTAAAGATACATGTTTTCTAATAGAGAAATGGGAAATGACTTAAATAAGCGTATTACAAATAGTAGATCTAAATGACCAAGTAATGTATGAGAAGACATATATGTTTGTTATTACTCAGGGAAATGCAAATTGGAACTTTGATAAGATAACACTGTGTACTTATCAGATTGGCTAGAATGAAAACAACAATCCCAAGTGCTGGAAAGGGTGCTCAAAGACAGGAACTGCCATTTATTGATGACAAAAGAGTAAATTGGTATGCTGCTTGTAGAAAACAGTCTGATACTTTGCAGGTGAGTCAAAGATATCCATACCTATTGACTACACCTACACTCCTTGATATGTGCACTATAGAAAGTTATGCTTAGGTGTATCAGGATTCATATTCATAAATGTCCATAGCAGCATTGCTCATAATTGTCAAAAAGCAGAAACAATCCTTATGTCTATCAGCATTAGAATGGATAGATCAGTTATGTTATATCCATATGGAATGCAATGCAGCACTAAATGTATACATATATCAAAACATCACATTGTACCCCATAAATGTATATTGTGATTTATCAATTAAAATAATATAAATAAAAGTAGTTAATATTGTACTTAAAAACAAATATGTCAATCCTTTATTTTATAGTTAGAGCTTTCTGAGTCTTGTTTTTCCACACCCTGAAGTCTTGAAGGCATTTACCTGTATTACTTTCGAAAAGCTTTTCCACTTTGCCATTCACACTTAGGTCTATGACTGCCTAGAATTATCTTTTAATATAGTGTGAGAAAAGCATCCTAAAATGAAGGAATTATAGCTATCTATAGTCATATAGCTTGTTTTAAAAAGATAGTATTGAATAAAATAAGCCAGATACAGAAATGAATGTATGAATTCTTCCATGTAAAGTTCCAAAACTAAAAGATTACTGTATTGGGGATACAAACTAAAATGGCAAACTAATAGAGCAAAGGAAGGAAGTGATTATTTTAAATGTTAGGTTAATGGTAACCTTTAAGGTAGAGAAAGTATTGTGATTGGAAGGGAGCTGGCCATGTTCTGGTTCTTCATGTGGAGGTTGTTAAATATGGGTGCTTCCTTAAGCTGTACATTTGTATTTTATTTATCTGTTCATGTGTTATATTTCATAATAAAAAATTAAGAAGCACTGCTTGGAAAAGATTGAGACTAGAGACAGGAAGGCTGATTCATGCATTGCTGTAATAGTCTAGGTATGGATGGAGCATGGTGGCGGTGGTGAGAACAGGATTGCAAATGTCATTGTTTTACCTATGAATCTGTCTATTTCTGCCTGTAAAGGGGTATTTTGATTTTAAAACATTTCTGTAAATGTCAGTGCCTTACAGGATAGTCTATTTATAAATTGAGGCCAATTATTTAGGAATCCCTTGTTAATGTCAATTGAGAGAGATATTGGCTTTGCCTATCAGCAGGGAAATTCTAAGACATTTCAAAGCTTGTCATAGAGTACAAGGCTTTCTCAGGTATTAAGAAACTGGGAAGTTATAAAGAGAAAGACATGATTTGTTTCTGCTATCAAGGTCAGTCACAAAAATGCATGCCAGGGAGGCAAAGTGATCCAGGTGAGTCCCTTGCTTCTCTCATTGCCCTGAGCTAAGTGATCCAAGAACATTATCTCTACTATAGGCATCTTAAGTCAGGGGTGTGCCTGTGGATGTTAGATGCTCAGGGTTAGAAGGTGATCAGAACAATAAAAGACTCTTGATTTGTTCTGCTGTTGTATACATGGTCTATATAACATCTTATTTGTACTTTTTTTTTTTCAGGTTCTTTTCCTTTATTGTTAGCCTCTGGGAAATTAAAAAACAAATTTGAGCCCAAAATAGAGAGTACTTTGCAGTATATCTTTTACGTATTAAAATGATCTGTGGCTTTTTCTTTTCTATTCATTCCAGTTTCTGTTTTTTAAAAAATTAATAGACTTTACCTTTTTAGAACAGTCTCAGATTTATAGAAAAATTGAGCAGAAAGTATAGAGTTCCTGCATACCCCCTTCCCTCCCACACTTTCCCCTATTATTAACGTCTTGCACCTGTGTGATAACTTTGTGTTAACTGGTGAGCCAAGACTGATATATTATTATTAACTAAAGTTCATAGTTTATACCTGATATGGTTTGGCTCTGTGTCCTCACCCGAATCTCATCTTGAATTGTAATCCCTGAATATCAGAGGAGGGGCCTGGTGAAAGGTGATTGGATCATGGGGGTGGATTTCCTCCTTTCTGTTTTTGCGATAGTGAGTGAGATCTCACAAGATCTGATGGTTTAAAAATGTGGTACTTGCCCATTTGCTCTCCTACTGCCATGTAAGATGTTGCTTTGCTTCCCTTTTGCCTTCTGCCATGATTGTAAGTTTCCTGAGGCCTTCCCAGCCATGCAGAGCTGTGAGGCAATTAAACCTCTCTTTTTTCTTTATAAATTACCCAGTCTCAGGTAGTTCTTTATAGCAGTGTGAAAATGGACTAATACAATACCAACAGTTCAATTTTGGGGTTTTGACAAATGTAAAATGACATGTATTCACCATTACAATATCATATGAAACAGTATCACTGCCTAAAAATCTCCTGTGTTCCACCTAGTCAATGATCAATGATGTTGAGCATCTCTTCATAGGCTTATTTGCTATCTGTATGTTTTCTTTGGTGAGGTATCTGTTCAAAATTGTTGCCTATTTTTAAGTTGGATTGTTTGTTTTCTTATTATTGAGTTTTAAGAATTCATTGTATATTTTGGTTCTTTATCAAATATATGTTTTGCAAGTATTTCCTCCCAATCTGTAGCTTGTCTTTTTATTCCCTTAATGATGTCTTTTCACATAGATAAATGGAACAGCATAGAGGACCCAGAAATAAAGCTGCACACTTACAACTGACTGATCTTTGACAAAGTTAAGAAAAGTAAATAATGGGGAAAGGCTACCTTATTCAATAAATGGTACTGGGAAAACTGGTTAGCCCTATGAAGAAGAATGAAACTGGACCCCTGCCACTCACCATACACAAAAATTAACTAAAGAGGGATTAAGACTGAAATGTAAGACCTCAAACTTTAAAAATCCTGGAAGAAAGCCTAAGAAATACTTTTCTGGATATTGGCTTAGGCAAAGAATGTAAGTCTTCAAAAACAAACACAACAATAACAAATATTGACAAGTAGGACCTAATTAAATGGAAGAGTTTTTGCACAGCAAAATAAAATATCAACAAGATAAACAGACAACCTACAGAATGGGAGGAAAGCTATGCATCTGACAAAGGACTAATATCCAGAATCTATAAGGGACTTAACTCACAAGAAAAAACAAACAACTACATTAAAAAGCGGGCAAAGGATATAAACAGAAACTTCTCAAAAGAAGACGTACAAGCAGCCAACAGAAACATGAAAAAATACTCCACAATACTAATCATCAAGAAATGCACATCAAAACCACAGTGAGATACCACCTCACACTAGTCAGAATGGCTATTATTAAAAAGTCAAAAACAAACAAACAAACAAACAAAAAACAGATGTCAGTAGGTTGCAGAGAAAAAGGAATGCTTATACACTGTTGGTGGGAATGTAAATTATTCTATCCTCTGTGGAAAGCAGTTTGAAGATTTCTCAAATAAGTAAAAATAGGGCCAGGCGCAGTGGCGCATGCCTGTAATCCCAGCACTTTGGGAAGCTGAGGCAGGTGGATCACCTGAGGTCAGGAGTTCAAGACCAGCCTGGCCGACATGGCAAAACCCCATTTCTACTAAAATATACAAAAAATTAACTGGGTGTGGTGTCAGGCACCAGTAATCTCAGCTCTTCAGGAGGCTGAGGCAGGTAGATTTACTTGAACCTGGGAGGCGGAGGTTGTAGTGAGCCGAGATCACACCACTGCACTCCAGACTGGGCAACAGAGCAAAAACAAACAAACAACAAACAAACAAACAAAAAACAAACAAAAAATAGAACTATCATTTGACCCAGCAATCCCATTACTTAGTATATACCCAAAGGAAAACCAATCATTCTATCAAAAAGACATATGCACTCATATATTTATTACAGAACTATATATTGTATATATATGAGTACTATACTATATATATAGGAGTACTATACAGGCATAAAAAAGAATGAAATCATATCCTTTGCAGCAACATCAACACAGCTAGAGGCCATTATCCTAAGTGAATTAACACAGAAACAGAAAACCAAATGCTAAACATTCTCATTTATAAGTGGAAACTCAACATTGAGTACAGACAAACATAAAGGTGGAAAAAATAGAGACTGGGGACTTCCAAAGAGGAGACAGAGAGAGAAGGAAAAGTATTGAAAAACTACCTATTGGGTATTATGTTCACTATTCAGGTGGTGGGTTCAATAGAAGCCTAAATAAACCTCAGCATCATGCAATATATCCATGTAAAAAACCTGCACATGTACCCCCTGAATCTATAATAAATGAATAAGTGAATGAATAAATAAAACAGAAAGCAGTATCTTTTGTGGAGAAGAAGCTTTTAATTTTAATGAACTCCAACTTATCAATTTCTCTTTCACAGATTGTGCTCTCAGTATTTGATCTAAAAAGTCACTGGCAAACGTAAGACTACCTAGATTTGCTCTTATGTTTTCTTCTAGGAGTTTTACAGCTTTGCATTTTATCCTTTGGTCTGTGGTCAATTTTGAGTTAATCTTTGGGAAAGGAGTGTGGCCTATGTTTAGACTCTTCTTTCTTCCCCGTAAATGCCCAGTTGTTGCAGCACCATTTGTTTACAACACTCCTTTCTCCATTGAATTGCCTCTGCTCCTTTTTCAAAGGTCAGTTGACTATTTGTGTGGGTCTATTTCTGGGTTCTCCATTTTGTTCCATTGATCCATTTGTTCATTTATTTCATCAATACCACACAGTCTTGATTGCTAAAGTAAGTCTTGAATTTGGGTTCCATCAGTCCTTTGATTTTGTTCTTTTCCTTCAATATTGTGTTGACTTTTCTGTGTCTGTTGCCTTTCGGTATAAACTTTACAATCAGTTTGTCAATATCCACAAAATAACTTGCTAAGATTCTGATCGGGATTGCATTGAATCTATAGACCAAGTTGGGAAAACTAACATCTTGACAATATTGAGTCTTCCTGTTGATGAACATGGAATATTTCTTCGTTTGTTTAGATCTTTGATTTCTTTCATCAGAGTATTGTAGTTTTCCTCATATCAGTCTTACAAATGTTTTGTTAAGCATTTCATTTTTTTTTTTTTGGTGCTGTTATAAATGGTATTGTTCTTTTATTTTGAAATTCCAATTGTTTAATAGTAGCTCCTGTGTGTTTTTAAAAAAATATGTGTATCTATTTCGTTATCAACCTAAATAAGAAAGAGAGGCTCTCTAAAAGAAAAAGAATATTTAATCAGGAATAGTGCATTGTAATGAGAATACATAAGCCATAGTAAGATACGTGCATGTTCAGGGAGGTAAAGAAAAACAATGGTTTTTAAAGGAAAAACAGGGAGGATTACACATTGTTTTGAGATAATTAATCTTGGCTATAAGGATCAATAACAAGGCTATAAGGATCAATAACAAGGGTGATGCCAGTCCAAGACTGAATAGGCAGTTGCTGGACAGATGCCCTCACAGAAGTATTTTTTGTATGTGTAAGGTTGCAATGGCCCTTGTGCAAGGTTGTTGATTTTGCAGTCTCTTGTGATGGTTTTTGTCATCAGGAACTTATGTGCAAGAGCCCTACTTTCATGGCCTTTCCCAGCCCTATGTGTCAGGGTATTTTGTCTGGTTTTTAAACACAAGTGACTCCATTTTGATTCTGAAAACTTCCACACTGTTTTTGAATTGACTAGGGATTGGTACAACATTATGTTAAGGAATAATTTCTATAAAATGAAACAATCATTTGAAGTTTGAATAATTTTGGTAATTGCATGCAAATTGTGAAACCACCACCACACTTCAGATATAACATTGTTCCATTGTTCCACAAAGGTTCCTCATGCCCCATTGCAGTCAACGCCATCCCATTCCCCTGGCTCCAGACAACTGCGGATCAGCTTTCTATCAAGATAGTTTAGGCATTTGCAAAATTGTTGTTTTGTGTCTGACTTCTTTCACACATTACAATGTTTTTGAGATTCATCCATGTTATTTCATGTATTAGTAATTTCTTCTTTTTTATTGCTCAGTGACATCCCACAGTGTGGTTATACCGCAGTTTATCTGTTCACCAGTTGATGGACATTTGGGTTGATTCCAATTTTTTCCCACAAAAAATGAATAGTCCTGTTCTCAGTATGTCTTTCTGTGGACATATATTTTTATTTCTCTTAGAAAACACCTGGGAATGGATTGCTGGGTCCTGTAGTAGTGTGCAGATGACTTTATGACCCACTGCTATACTTTTCCCAAAGTGGCTAAACAAGTTTGTATTTCTGCCAGTAATGTATGAGAATTCCAGTGTTCTTCAATCTCACTAACATTTGATATTGTCCGTTTTTTTAACTTCATGAGTTTTAGTGGATGTGTAGAAGTATTTCACTGTAATTGTAGTGACATTTCCCTGATGTGTAATGATGTTTAGCATTTTTTTCGTGTGCTGATTGGCCTTTTATGTATGTTCCTTAAAGTGTCCATTTGAGACTTCTGCCCATTTTTAATTGGCGTGGTTGTTTTCCTCTTACAGAAAATTTTTTAATTCAGAAGGGTCTTGCAATAATACTATTCTTTAGATAAGACACAATAGCACCATCCATCTTAAAAGCAATAGATTTGAATTATTTAGGGGGTACGAATATCATAGTTTTGTCCTTTTTTTTTTTTTTTTTTTTTTTTTTGAGATGGAGTCTGGCCTCCAGGCTGGAGTGCAGTGGTGCGATCTCTGCTCACTGCAAGCTCCGCCTCCCGGGTTCACGGCATTCTCCTGCCTCAGCCTCCCGAGTAGCTGGGACTACAGGCGCCCGCCACCACGCCCGGCTACTTTGTTTTGTATTTTTAGTAGAGACGGGGTTTCACAGTGTTAGCCAGGATGGCCTCCATCTCCTGACCTCGTGATCCGCCCGCCTCGGCCTCCCAAAGTGCTGGGATTACAGGCGTGAGCCACCGAGCCCGGCCAGTTTTGTCCATTTTAATACACTTGAGTTTTGGTGTCTTGATTATCCATGATTTACACATTTTATTTTATTTTGTTTTTTGAGACGGAGTTTTGCTCTTGTGCAATGGCGCGATGTCGGCTCACTGCAACCTCTACCTCCCAGGTTCAGGAGATTCTCCTGCCTCAGCCTCCTGAGTAGCTGAGATTAGAGGCATGCACCACCGCGCCTGGCTAATTTTGTATTTTTGGTAGAGACGGGATTTCTCCATGTTGGTCAGGCTGGTCTCCAACTCCACCCGCCTCAGCCTCCCAATGTGCTGGGATTATAGGCATGAGCCACCACGCCCGGCCCACATTTTATTTTCTATAGTCAACAAAGTTTACATGGAATATGAAATGCAATACATCACCACAGTTGGAAATTTTTTGTTTCTAGAATCCACTTGTATTTCTCATTTTTCAGGGATTTCTGCTTTTTTCAACTTCATCTACTCTATATTATATTTTGACTAAACGTCTACATAGATATGAAGATTTTCCAGTCCCATTTATTGAAAAAAATTATCTTTTGTCCTCATTGAACAACTTTGGCATCTTTGTTGAAAATCAGTTGACCATATAAGTATATGTCTGTTTCTGCAGTCTCCAAGCTCCATTAATTACATGCCTATCTTTATGCCAATATCACCCTGTATAATTACAGTAGCTTTACAGTCAGCCATGGAATTAAATCCCCCAATTTTATTCTTCTTTTCCAAAATTGTTTTGCTTGTTCTCAGTCCTCTGACTTTTCCTGTAAATTTTATTGCATTTTTATTTAAAAAAATTTTAATTTTTTTTTAAGACAGAGTCTCACTCGTCCAGGCTGGAGTGCAGTGGTGTGATCTCAGTTCACTGCAATCTCCTCCTCCCAGATTCAAGCAATTCTCTTGCCTCAGCCTCTTGAGTAGCTAGTATTACAGGTGCCCACCACCAGGCCCAGCTAATTTTTGTATTTTTAGTAGAGATGAGGTTTCACCATTTTGGACCAGGCTGGTCTTGAACTTCTGACCTCAGGTGATCTGCTCCCCTTGGCCTCAAAAGTGCTAGGATTACAGGCATGTGAACCACTGCGCCTGGCCCCTCATGTAAATTTTAAAATCAGCTTGTCGATTTTTTTAAAGTTGTCTGCTAAGATTCTGATCGGGACTGCATTGACTGTGTAGATCAATTTGGGGGAGAATTGCCATCTTAACACTATTGATCAATCTATGAGCACAGTGCATTTTTCTTCGGTTTCCTTTTATGTTGATTTATAGTTTTCAGTGTAGAGGTCTTCTACATTTCTTGTTAAATTTATTCTTAAGTATATTATTAAAAATTTTTATTTTCTAATTTCTTATTGTTAGAATAGAGAAATATAATGGATATTTGTACATTGACTTTGTGTCCTATGACTTTCTTAAATTCAATTGTTAGTTCTCTCCTTTTTGTATTTTCCTCAGAATTTTTTATATACATGATCATATTGTGTCAGTAAAGAAAGTTTTCGTTATTCTTTTCCCTTTATTATGGTTTTATTTATTTCTTTGTGCCCATTAGTTAGATGCCTCAGTATAATGTTGAAGAGAAGTCGGGGTGGATGACTGTCCTTCATTCCTGATCTTGGGCTGAAAGCACTGAACCTTTCACCATTGACCTCCACTGAATATGAAGTTGGCTATAAATTTTTCACAAATGCTCTTAATTAGATTGAGTTTGTTCCTTCTGTTCCAAACTGTGAATTTTTGTAATGAAAGGGTATTAAATTTTATAAAATGCTTTAAAATTTTTTTAGTATCAATTAAAATGATGATATGCATTTTCTTCTTTTTCATGTTAATATGGAGAATTACATTGACTGAGTTTTGAATATTAAACGAATTCTGCATTCCTGGCATAAACATTACTTAACCATTAATACATTAGGCTTTATATATATTGCTATATTTCATTCACCAACATTTTGTTAGAATTTTTGTGTCCATGTTTATAAGAAATCTTGAATTATAGTTTTTTTTTTTTTTCTTGTGATGTCTTTGTCTAGTTTTGTATTAGGATAATACTCACCTTATACAATGAGCTGGGAAGTATTTCCTCTTTCTCTGTTTTCTGAAGGACTTTGTGTAGATTTGGGTGTTATTTACTAAATATTTGATAGAAATATTATTAGAGCAATCTTGCCGTAGAGTTTTCTCTGTGAGAAAGTTTAAAATTATGAATTCAATTTTCTTTTGTTGATATAGGGCCATTTAATTTATTGATTTCATCTTGGATCAGTTTTCTTAATTCATGTTATTAAAAGAATTTGTCCATTTCATCTGCATTGTCAGATACATTGGCCTAAAATTGTAAAACATATTCCTTTATTATCCTTCTAATATCCGTAGTATCTCTAGTCTTATGCCCCTTTTTTCATTCCTTTTTCTGATAATTTATACCTCTATTTTTTGTTTTGTTCAATCTATTGAGGCTTGCCAATTTATTGGTCTTTTCAAAGAATCAGATTTTCTTTTCACTTTTCTTTTTTATTGCATGTTCATTTTTTATTTTATTGCTTTCTGCTTTTTGTTATATTTTCTTTTCTCTTCTTACTTTGAGTTTAATTTGCTCTTGTTTTTTTCATTTTATAAGGTGAGATCTCAGATCACTGACTCTAGATCTTTCTTATTTTTTAACATAGGCATTTAAATACAATTATTAATTTCCCTTTAGGCGTTGATTTAGTTGCATTCCACAAATTTGATATAAATGATAATTTTATTGTTGCTCAGTTCGAAATATTTTCTAATTTCTTTCATGATTTCTTCTTTGACCAGTAGATTATTTAGAAGTATGCCATCTAATTATTTGGGTTTTTCTCAATTATCTTATTGTTATGGATTTCTAATTTAATTTCTTTGTGATCAGAGCACACACATTGTATTATTTCAATCTTACATTGTTATAAACTTCCCCATTGGTACTGATTTTGTTGTATCCCATGTATTTTCATATGTTCCATTTCCATTTTCATTTGTTTCAAGACATTTTAAAATTTTCTTCTTAATTTCTTCGTTGACCCATTGATTATTCAGGAGCATATTGTTTAATTTCCATGTGTTTTTATAATTTTCAAAGTTCTTGTTATTGATTTCTAGTTTTATTTCACTGTGCCCAAAAAAGATGCTCAATATGATTTTGATCTTTCTGAATTTGTTGAGACTTGTTTTGTGTCCTATACTGGAGAATGTCCATGGACTGATGAGAAGAATGTGTATTCTGCAGCAGTTGAGTGACATGTTTTGTAAATATCACTTAGGTCTATCTGGTCTAATGTATAGTTTAACTCCAATGTCTTTGTTGATTTTCTGTCTGGATGATCTGTCAATTAATGAGAGTAGGTGAGGTCCCCTACTATTACTGTATTGCAGTCTATTTTCCCTTTAGATCCATTGATGTTTGCTTTACATATTTGGGTGCTCCAGTGTTGTGTGCATATCTATTAACATTTGTTATATCCTCTCACCGAACTGACCCCTTTGTCATTATATAGTGACCATTTTGTCTCTTTTTATGATCTGTAACTTGTAGTCTACAATTGACCTTTGAACAACATGGGTTTGAACTATGTGGGTTCACTTGTATGCAGATTTTTCTCAGTAAATATATTGGAAAATTTTTTTGGAGATTTGTGACAATTTGATAAAACTCACAGACAAACCACATAGGCTAGAAATATTGAAAAAATGTTTAAAAAGTTAGATTCATCCTGAGTGCATAAAATATATGTAGATGCTAGTCTATGTGTTAATTGATTGTTTATGTTATTGATAAGGCTTTTGGTTAACAGTAGGCTATTAGCAGTCAAGTTTCCTGGGAGTCAAAAGCTATATACAAATTTTCAACTTTGCAGCCGGTTGGCACCCTTAACCTTTGCATTATTCATGGATCAACTGTGTTTTATCTAATATAAAAGCATAGCTACTCCTACCTTTTAATTGGTTTCTGCTTATATGGAATATCTTTTTCCATTTCTTCACTTTCAGTCTGTTGTGTCTTTACAGGTAGTGATTTTCTTATAGGAAGCATATAATTGGGTCCCGTTTTTTTTTTTTTTAATCCACTCAGTTGCTCTATGTTTTATTGTTTTAATTGAAGAATTTAGTCTACTCTTACATTCAGTGTTAATATTGATAGGCAGGGAGTTATTGATAAGTAACTTATTTTGCTACCTGTTTTCTGGTTGTTTTGTAACTCCTCTTTTTTTCTTCCTTTCTTACCATCTTCCTTTGTGGGTAAGTGATTATTTTCTGGTAGTATGTTTTAATTCATTGCTTTTATTTTTACTGTATCTATTACAGGTTTTGCTTTGTGGTTACCATGATGCTTACAAAAACCCTAGATAGAACAAGGTATTTTAAACAGATGATGACTTGTCTCAGGTCATCACAAAGAAAAGAAACCAACATAGGAAAATCTAACAATAACCTTTACACTTTAACTCCATCCCCTCACATTTTGACTTTTTGTTATCTTAATTTACATATTTTTATATTAACAAGTTGCTTAGTTATTTTTTTTGTAGTTTTGCCATTCAGTCTTCATACTAGCGCTGTGAGTGTCCTATATACCACAATTACAACATTAGAATATTCTGAGTTTGTCTGTGTATTTACCTTTACCAGTGGGTTTTACGTCTTCAGTTTTTTGTTTTTTTGTTTTTTGGATGTTATTGTCCTTTTCTTTCAGAATGAAGAATTCCCTTTAGAATTTCTTATAGGACAGGTTTGATGGTGATGAAGTTTCTCAGCTATTGTTTGTCTGTGAAAGACTTTAACTTTCTTTTGTGTTTAAATAATAGTTTTGCTGGGATACAGAATTCTCAGTTGGCAGTTTTGTTTTTTCTTTCAGCACTTTGAATATGTCATCCCATTCTTTACTGAACCTGTATGGCTTCTGATGAGATGTCTGTAGCCAGATGGATTGGAGCTCCTTTATATGTTATTTGCTTCTTTTCTTATTCTGCTTATATGATCTTTTCTTTGTCCTTGAGATATGAGAGTCTGTTTGTTATATGCCTTGAGGTAGTCTTTTTTTTTTTTAAATTTATTTATTATTATTATACTTTAAGTTGTAGGGTACATGTGCATAACGTGCAGGTTTGTTACATATGTATACTTGTGCCATGTTGGTCTGCTGCACCCATCAACTCGTCATTTACATCAGGTATAACTCCCAATGCAATCCCTCCCTCCTCCCCCCTCCCCATGATAGGCTTATTTGGATTGAATCTGTTTGGTGATCTCCGACCTTACTGTACCTGGATATTTATATTTTCCTCTAAGTTTGAAAAGTTTTCCATTTTATTTTCTCTGAATAAGCATTCTACTCCTTGCTCTTTTTCAACTCCTTCTTTAACACCAGTGATTCTTAGATTTGCTCTTTTGGTGTTATTTTCTATATCCCCTAGGTGTTCTTTGTTCCTTTTCATTTTTCTTCTCTTGCAATGTATTTTCAAATAACCTGTCTTTTTTTTTTTTTTAATTTATTTATTATTATTATACTGTAAGTTGTAGGGTACATGTGCATAACATGCAGGTTTGTTACATATGTATACTTGTGCCTTGTTGTTGTGCTGCACCCATCAACTCGTCATTTACATCAGGTATAACTCCCAGTGCAATCCCTCCCCCCTCCCCCCTCCCCATGATAGGCCCCGG
>NW_022160869.1:0-283 GCF_008728515.1 Papio anubis | reverse complement strand
CACACACCACACACACACACCACACACCTCACATCCTCACACACAAATACAACACTATACCACACAAACACACACAAACACACCCCACACACACACCATACACACCACACACATACACTATACATACTACACACGCCCACACCTAACACACAAGCACACTATACCATACAAGCACAAACACATGCACACTGCACACACACCACACACACACACTATACACACACCACACACACACTATACACACATACCCCCACCGTCCCCACACACACCCCACACAAACACA
>NW_022160868.1:0-283 GCF_008728515.1 Papio anubis | reverse complement strand
AAAAAAAAAAAAAAAAAAGAAAAGAAAAGAAAAGAAAAGAAAAGCACAGGCCACTCTATCAGATGTCCCAATTAATTGTACTGTGACAGGGGCATGGATGAAATCCTTTTTATTGGTATTAAGTGACATCAGATAAGAATAACTGTGGCTATGATCAAGTAGAATGATCAGATCCACCTGGAGAATAGACCACAGTCAGGTTCCTGGTCAAAGCCAAGCCAGCTAAGTTGGTCATTAATCCAGGTGCAGCAAGAGGTGTCAGCAACTGCACACAGCCAGCTCT
>NW_022160867.1:0-284 GCF_008728515.1 Papio anubis | reverse complement strand
GATGGATGGATGGGCATGTGAGTGGGTAGGTGACTGGTTGGATGCATAGGTGGGTGGGTGACTGGATGGATGGGTGAATAGATGGATGGGTAGATGGGTGGGTGGGTGACTGGATGAATAGATTAATGGGTGGATGGATGGGTGACTAGGTTAATGGGTGGATGGATGAATGAGTGGGTGACTAAATGGACAAATGGATGGATAGATAGGTTGGTGACTGGATGCATGGATGGATGGATGGATGGATGGATGGATGGATGACTGGATGGATGCATAGGTGGGTG
>NW_022160866.1:0-284 GCF_008728515.1 Papio anubis | reverse complement strand
AAAAAAAAAAAAAAAAATTCAGAGAAGTTTATGATTTGTAAATCAAACCAGGATGCTTGAAGATGAACCTGTTGGGGTTTTTTTGTTTGTTTGTTATTTTTTAAGAGACAGAGTATCAGCCGGGCGCAGTGGCTCACTCCTGTAATCCCAGCACTTTGGGAGGCCGAGGTGAGTGGATCACGAGATCAGGAGATCGAGACCATCCTGGCTAACTCGGTGAAATCCCGTCTTTACTAAAAATACAAAAAATTAGCCGGGTGTGATGGCGGGCGCCTGTAGTCCCA
>NW_022160865.1:0-284 GCF_008728515.1 Papio anubis | reverse complement strand
AAAAAAAAAAAAAAAAAAAAAAAAAAAAAAAAAAAAAAGCTTGAGGTTAGTGGTCCATTTTTATTTCTATTTTATTTTATTTTATTTTATTTTTTTTTTATTTTTATTTTTTTTTTTGAGACGGAGTCTAGCTCTGTCGCCCAGGCTGGAGTGCAGTGGCCGGATCTCAGCTCACTGCAAGCTCTGCCTCCCAGGTTCACGCCATTCTCCTGCCTCAGCCTCCCGAGTAGCTGGGACTACAGGTGCCCGCCACCTCGCCCGGCTAGTTTTTTGTATTTTTTAGT
>NW_022160864.1:0-284 GCF_008728515.1 Papio anubis | reverse complement strand
TGGTGATGGGGACTGTGGTGATGATGGTGATGATGGTGGAGACTGGTGATGATGGTGGTGGTGATGGCGGTGATGGGGACTATGGTGATGGTGGTGTTGATGGTGATGATGATGGTGATGGTGATGATGATGATGGTGATGGTGGTGAAGGTGGTGGTGATGGTGATGGTGGTGATTATGACGATGGTGGTGAAGGTGATGGTGGTGATGATGGTGGTGGTGAAGGTGATGGTGGTGATGATGGTGATGGTGATGGTGGTGAAGGTGATGGTGGTGATGGTGGT
>NW_022160863.1:0-284 GCF_008728515.1 Papio anubis | reverse complement strand
CTGTAATCCCAGCTACTTGGGTGGCTGAGGCAGGAGAATCGCTTGAACCCGGGAGATGGAGGTTGCAGTGAGCTGAGATTACACCACTGCACTCCAGCCTGGGCAACAAAAGCGAAACTCGGTCTCAAAAAAACCCAAAAATAGGCCAGGTGTGGTGGCTGACACCTGTAATCCCAGCACTTTGGGAGGCCGAGGTGGGCGGATCATGAGGTCAGGAGATTGAGACCATGATGGCTGACACAGTGAAACCCCATCTCTTCTAAAAATACAAAAAAAAATTAGCC
>NW_022160862.1:0-284 GCF_008728515.1 Papio anubis | reverse complement strand
GAGTGTGTGTGTGTGTGTGAGTGTGTGAGAGTATGGGAGTGTGTGTGTATGGGAGTGTGTGTATTTGAGAGTATGGGAGTGTGTGTGTATGTGTGTGTGTATGGGAGTGTGTGTGGGAGTGTGTGTGAGAGTATGGGAGTGTGTGTGTTTGAGAGTGTGGGAGTGTGTGTATGTGTGTGAGTGTGTGAGAGTGTGGGAGTGTGTGTGTATGGGAGTGTGTGTGTATGTGTGTGAGTGTGTATGGGAGTGAGAGTGTGTGTATGGGAGTGTTTGAGAGTATGGGA
>NW_022160861.1:0-284 GCF_008728515.1 Papio anubis | reverse complement strand
GTGAGGTGTGTGGGGGTGTGTGTGGTGTGTGTGGTGTATGAGTGTGTGTGGTGTATGTGTGCGTGTGTGTGTGAGTTATGTGTGTGGGGGTGGGGGTGTGTGTGTGTGGTTGTGGCATATGAGTGTGCATGTGTGTGTGGTGTATGTGTGTGGTATACGTGTGTGTGGTATATGTGTGAGGGTGTGTGTGGTGTGTGTGGTGTGTGTGTGTGGTGTATGAGTATACGTGTGTGTGGTGTATGTGTGCGTGTATGTCTGAGTTGTGTGTATGTGTGTGGGTGGGG
>NW_022160860.1:0-23659 GCF_008728515.1 Papio anubis | reverse complement strand
TTTTTTTTTTTTTTTTTTTTTTTTTGAGATGGAGTCTTGCTCTGTCGCCCAGGCTGGGGTGCAGTGGCCGGATCTCAGCTCACTGCAAGCTCCACCTCCCGGGTTTACGCCATTCTCCTGCCTCAGCCTCCCGAGTAGCTGGGACTACAGGCGCCCGCCACCTCGCCTGGCTAGTTTTTTTGTATTTTTTTAGTAGAGATGGGGTTTCACCGTGTTAGCCAGGATGGTCTCGATCTCCTGACCTCGTGATCCACCCGTCTCGGCCTCCCAAAGTGCTGGGATTACAGGCTTGAGCCACCGCGCCCGGCCTCAAATTCTTTTTTAACTCCCACATATGAATGAGAATATGTGGTATTTATCTTTCTGTGCCTGACTTACGTTACTTAATATGATATTGTCCTTCAGTCTCAGCCATGTTGCTTCAGATAACAGGTTTTCATTATTTTTTATGACTGAATAGTATTCCAGTGTATATGAAACACTTTTTTCTTTCTTTTTCTTATTTTTTGAGACGGAGTCTCACTCTGTCGCCCAGGCTGGAGTGCAAGTGGCCTGATCTCAACTCACTACAACCTCCGGCTCCCGGGTTCAAGTGATCATCCTGCCTCAGCCTCCCAAGTAGCTGGGACAACAGGTGCGTGCCACCATGCCTGGCTAATTTTTGTATTTTTTTTAGTACAGATGGGGTTTCACCATATTGGATAGGCTGTTCTTGAACTCCTGACTGCGTGATCCACCCACCTTGGCCTCCCAAAGTCCTGGGATTACAGGCGTGAGACAGCACGAACAGCCTATAACACATTTTCTTTATGCTTTTTTTTTTTTTAAATAATAAGATAGGGGGTGGTCTCACTATGTTGCCCAGGCTGGTCTCGAACTCCTGGCCTCAAGCAATCCTACCACCTTGGCATCCCAAAGTGCTGGGATTACAGGCATGAGCCACTGCAACCAGCTTATCCATTCATTTGTTGGTGGATGCTTAAGTTGATTCCGTATCTTTTGCTATTGTGACTGGTGCTGCAATAAACATGGGGATGCAGATATCTCTTTGATAATATTGATTTGATTTCCTTTGGATAAATACCCAGTAGTGGGATTGCTGGATCATATGGAAGATCTATTTTTAGTTTTTTGAGACACCTCCATGCTGTTTTCCATAATGGCTATACTGATTTACCTTCCCACCAACAGTGCATCAGAGTTCCCGTTTCTCTGCACCCTTGCCAGCATTTGATTTGTGGTTTTGATTTGCATTTCCCTGTTGATTAGTGACATTGAGCATTTTTTCATACATGTGTTGGCCACTTGTATGTCTTTCTTGGAGAAATGCCTATTGAGATCCTTTGTCTATTTAAAAATTAGATTTATTTATTTTTTGTTGGTGAGTTGTTTGAGTTCCTTGTTTATTCTGGATATTGGCACCTAAAAATTACTCTTTTTTTTTTTTTGAGTCGGAGTCTCGCTCTGTCCCCCAGGCTGGAGTGCAGTGGCCGGATCTCAGCTCACTGCAAGCTCCGCCTCCCGGGTTTACGCCATTCTCCTGCCTCAGCCTCCCGAGTAGCTGGGACTACAGGCGCCCGCCACCTTGCCCGGCTAGTTTTTTGTATTTTTTAGTAGAGACGGGGTTTCACCATGTTAGCCAGGATGGTCTCGATCTCCTGACCTCGTGATCCACCCGTCTCGGCCTCCCAAAGTGCTGGGATTACAGGCTTGAGCCACCGTGCCCGGCCCTAAAAATTACTCTTAAGCATACTATTTGTTAAATGCTTATCATATCCTAGGAGTTTTTTAAGTCCTTCGAATACATTATCTTATTTCTCAGACCCTGTGAGGAATTTGTATTTCCATTTTACAAATGAGCAAACTGAGACATAGTGGAAAAAAAATTAAGCAACTTACCCAAATCATGTATCTAGTAAGTGGCAGAGCTAGGATTTAAAGACAGATCTGTCTGACCCCAAAGCCTGTTCCCTTAAAAATTATGTGGCATAGCCTCTCCAGATAAACAGAAAAACAAACACAATGAGACACTTTACATATGTAATCTCATTCTTTAATAATCATGTAAGGAGATGTTGTTATGCCCATTTTACAGGTGAGGAAAGAGACTCAGAAAGGTTAAGCAATTTTCCCCAAAGTCGCCTCCCTGTTAAATGATGGACAGCGTTTGAACTCCAGCTTGTGTGACGCCAAGCTCATTGCACAATTCCATTTCCCCTTTCTGGATCTCCACCTCATTTGGCTTCATTATTTTCCCCAGTCAGGCGCTCACAGTTCATGAACTAGTGGACACTTGGTGCTTGTGAAAACCTTGTTGAATGACTGCATGAATTGCACACATCAGCGCATACCCTGGTGGCAGACAGGAATAGCTGCTGGTAAGGTAGATTGGTAAACTAGCCTTCTGGTTGTTTACATATTGGCCTGTGACTCTGTTGAACATGAATGAGTGTCCCCTCCCTCCCCCCCCCCCCCCCACCAAGGTCAACTCTGTGTGGACTGAGAGCCTTGTGTTTCTGAGCTGTGGGCTCAAATGGACTCAGGTATTGTCCACTGTGAGGGGCAGTCTGGCTGGCCAGCTGGTCCCCCTCTGTGACACCCACCTCTCAACTTTTTTTTTTTTTTTTTTTTTTTGAGACAGAGTCTCACTCCGTTGTCAGGCTGGAGTGCAGTGGCACGATCTCAGCTCACTGCAACCTCTGCCTCTCAGGTTCAAGTGATTCTCCTGCCTCAGCCACCTCAGTAGCTGGGATTACAGGCATGCACCACCGCTCCTGGCTAGTTTTGTATTTTTAGTAAGAGACGACGTTTCTCCATGTTGGTCAGGCTGGTCTTGAACTCCCAACCTCAGGTGATCCACCTGCCTCAGCCTCCCAAAGTGCTGGGATTACAGGCGCGAGCCACCGCACCCTACCTCTCAACTTTTAAAGCTGCACACTGTTAACTTAAATTCTTGTCCCCCCTGCTTCAGGACAAGCTACAGGGTGTATGCATCATTTTTCTTCTAGCACCAGCTGGTCACAGGGGTATTCATAAAGCAGACATTTGAAGCTGTTGGAAGGGAACCGAAGGTTATCTGGTGAGTACAGAGGCGTTGGCTGACTTGAGGGCTGGCGTCCTAAACCATGGTAATCTAGTGCATCCCTATCAATACATAATTCTGTGCTAGGCAGTGAGGGTGCAGGCCCACCTACATCACAGACCCTGCCCGGGAGGTCACATGTAAACAAGTAGAGGCAAATATCTGCTTGCTGGGCACCCCACCGAAGCTTGCCCTCATGAAATCTCTGACCTTCTGAGCAGCATGTCTCCCTGCCTTCGTGACCTGCCCACCCCACGGCCAGGCCGCACCCACCCCACACCGCTGGCATTCATGTCACTTGATTGCAGTTGCCTGTTTCCTTCTCTGACTTCCTTACTGGGCCAAGCAACTGGAGGGCAGGAGACTTGTGCTTGAGAAGAAAGGACTCTGGACTTTGGCTGAGGGACAGGCCTTCAGTTCCGAAAGGGACAGACGCAGGAAGCAGAGGTGTTTGAGGAAAGATGGGGGTCCAGGTGAAGGATCACTGGAGACTGACATAAAGTCTTCCTCCTCCCAAGTATGGATCCCACTCAGCAGCCATCATGCATTGTCCCATTCCTAGAAAAAGAAAAAAACGCAAAATGGCATTGATTCTGCCTGTGTAGTGTCCTACGTGCAGCAGATGACAATGAAACGTGGGTGGATCAGAGTAGGCCCTACAGTATTGGATTGGTGTTGTCTTGGTCACATTGAAGCCACACACAGCACCCCAGTGACAAATTCCCAGGAGATGCAGGAGCTGCTGGTCCCAGGACTGTCCTGTGCCTTAAAACCGGGGGACCCCCATGATGCTGGAACCCAGATACCCTTCTTCCCCTTAGCATAGTCTCAGCAGTTTTCTTTTGAGATAGTCAAGTTGCCCTAATTTGGGTAGTCTGTTTGTGAATAAGTGACTATATTCCAAATATATACAAAATAAAAACCAGGCACGGTGTTGCCCACCTATAATCCCAGCTCCTCTGGAGGCTGAGGCAGGAGGATCACTTGAGCAGAGCTGGCATGTGGACACGGGCAGGAGGCAGGGTCGTGAGAGATGAACAGTGTGTTTCCTGGTAAAGCCCAGCAGGCTGCGTTCTCTTTCCCATCAGACTCCTCCCTTGTGATACGGACAGCAGGAAACTAACCTATATTTTGGTCACTCTCCTGAAATCAAGTCTGCAGTCATTTTAATACCCTCACAAGGTAGGACAGGCTATCCTGCCAATTTCCCAGGGTGACCATCTTACAAGGAGGCGGACGGTACAGAAGCAAGGGCTTCTGGTATAAGGTAAAACGAATCTGATTATTTTCTTGACCCAGAAGGTGATATTGCTTTTTTTATTTTTATTTTTTTGAGATGGAGTCTCTGTTGCCCAGGCTAGAGTGCAGTGGCACAATCTCGGCTCACTGCAGCCTCTGCCTCCCAGGTTCTAGTGATTCTCCTGCTTTAACCTCCCACGTAGCTGGGACTACAGGTGCACACCACCACACCCAGCTAATTTTTGTATGTTTAGTAGAGACAGGGGTTTCACCATATTGGCTGGGCTCCTGGTCAGAAGTGTCAAACTCCAGACCTTGTGATCCACCCGCCTCAGCGGGATTAGAGGCATGAGTGCTGGGATTACAGGCATGAGCCACTTCGCCCGTTTTGTTTGTTTGTTTGTTTGTTTTGTTTTTTGACAGGGTCTTGCGTAATGGCTTGATCTGGGCTCATTGCAACCTCTGCCTCCTGGGCCCAAGTGATCGAAGCCTCCCAAGTAGCTGGGACTACAGGCATGCATCACCACGCCTGGCTACTTTTTGTGTTTTGTATTTTGTATTTTTTGTAGAGAGTTTCACCGTGTTGGCCAGGCTAGTCTCCAACTCCTGGCTTCAAGTGATCCACCCACCCTGGCTTCCCAAAGTGCTGAGATTACAGCTGTGAGCCACCACACCCAGCCCAGAATGTGATGTTTCTAACCTTCCATTTACACAAATTTATGTCCATATTTAGAGTCAATTTCTTAGGTCTCTGTCAAGTTCTCTAGTAGATGGAAGAACCATCCAGAAACCATTGCATGCTCTAAATAACCTTTCTTTTGTGGTACTGCTTTCTCTAAGCAAATATAGTTAGCACCAGATGGAATGTAGAGTTTTTAACAACAACAACAAAAAACTGATTCATTTAGGGTTTCCTTAAATTAGGTGAGGGATTTTTTTTCCTTAAGCAATGAACTCCCACATTCAATATTCCCGGCGTGACATTTTGTGCTGTTATACTTGGTAAGTGAAGCTCAGCTATTCTGAGCTTTATGTGCCAGGAGCCTGTGCTCAGAAATCCTTTTTTAGTTTAGCTCATAAAGGTTACTTGTATGTTTGGGTATTTCATGCAGAAGGAAGTCTTCCGGGCTGGGTCATTCACATTCTGTGCTCTCTTGCTAGGCATCTACAAAGTTCATAGCCATTTTTAACACACACCTTTGCTGCGTTAAAATCACAGTCAGAATTTAAAGCTATGACTGGTCTATTTCCTTTAGCATAATGTCTTCAGGGTTCATCCGTTAAGCTAAGGGAGATAAGCCAGTTACAAAAGGAGAATTACTGTAGAATTATATTAGTATGAGGTTCCTAGAGCAGGCAAATTCATAGAGACAGGAAGTAGACTGGGGCAGGGGTTGGAAGGAGTCGTGGTTCAATGTTTCAGAGTCTCAGTTTTACAAGGTGAAAAAGTTCTGGAGATGAATGTTGGTGAGAGTTGAACAATAATGTAAATAGACTTAATGCCACTGAACTGTACACTTGAAAATGGTTAAAATGGTAAACTTTAACCATTATTTTACCACAATAACAAAAAGCCACTACCCTACAATAATAGCCTAAGTGACTATATCCAAGTATATACAACATAAAAGCTGGGCATAGTGTTGCACACCTATAGTCCCAGATACTCGGGAGGCTGAGGCAGGAGGACCACTTGTGCGCCCAGCAGTTCAAGGCTGTGCTGTGTTACCATCACGCCTGTGAATAACCACTTCTTTCCAACCTCGGAAACATAGTGAGACCCACATCTCTTTAAAAAAAGAAAAAAAAAAAGCGAATATATACAAAATGGTGAATATATAAAAGATCACATTTCTGCAATTAAACATGATGTACACCGTAAATATTAATTATAATCATGTATATATTTATATGAAATTTGCTTTCAGTTTGTATCTTTCCAGATTTTTCAAATTAAAAATTTCCTTGGCAAATAGAAATTATGTTAACTCTCTTGACTTACTAACTCTGTGACTTTGAACAAGTCTCTTTTGTTTTTTGAGCTATTAGTGTCCTATATAATAGGAATGATAGTACTCTACAGGGTGCCCACCCCGCTCCAAATTATAAAGCCGTGAAATTTGCTCAGCAACGCAGGTAGAAACCAAAGTAAATTGAGATCATCTTTCAGTGGGGTTTAAGTGGTAATGGGAACAAGTGCAGTGTTGGGGATCCCTTAGCCCCATAGCACGGCAGTCCCAAGCCTGAGTCCTTCAGGAGCCAAGCAGGCGATGGCAAAGAGGGAAGCAGACTGGGGCAAGGCAATAAGGAACGGCAGTGATTGTGGCAAACTGGATGGCCTCAATTTGGAGGCATTTATATTCAGTTAGAAAAAAAAAAATCTCCATGCAGGCCAAACAAAACATTGAGGGGTTTTATCTGGCCAGTGGGCCACCGGTTTTCAATTTCTGCTTTACTTTTTAATTAAATTAATTAATTAATTTATTTATTTTTGAGATAGAGTTTTACTCTTGTTGCCCAGGCTGGAGTGCAATGGTGCAATCTCGGCTCACTGCAACCTCCACCTTGCGGGTTCAATTGATTCTCTTGCCTCTGCCTCCCAAGTAACTGGGATTATAGGCATGCGCCACCATGCCCAGCTAATTTTGTATACTTTTTTTTTAAATTTTAATTTGTTTGTTTGTTTTGAGACAGAGTCTCACTCTGTCTCCCAGGGTGGGGTGCAGAGGTGCAATGTCAGCTCACTACAACCTCTGCCTCCTGGTTTCAAGCAATTCTTGTGCCTCATCCTCCCAAGTAGCTGGTATTACAGGTATGCACCACCATACCTGGCTAATTTTTGGTATGTATCATGTTGTCTTGGTCTCAAACTCCTGAGCTCAGTTGATTTGCCTGTTTGGCCTCCTAAAATACTAGGATTACAGGCGTGAGCCACTGCACCCAGCTTGCAATTTCTGTTTTAGCGTGAGAGATGCTTGGATCTAGAAGGGACATGGAAGGCCTTTTGGTCCCAACCCTTATTTTTCAGAACCATGACTAAGATAGGGCTGCCTTAGGAAGAGCTGGTCTAGAATCCAGGTCTTAGACAATTATTTTCAGGGCTCTGTTCTACCTCCCTGCCAGCTAGAAACATTTTTTATTTTCAGATAATGTATCCTTCCAAGTTTGAATTTGAATCTTTTTTTAAACGTAGATACGTTTGTTTAATTTTGTGTTACTGCCCAGATCAAGTCAGCTCCTGGTACTTTTCTATTTTAATGATAGCTGCCACCCAACAAAACCCAACATTCAGTGTTCAGCAGAAATTCTGATATGCATACTATGTGCCTACGAGCCTTTTAAAATTGCAATGACAGTGTTTTTATTTGGTTCTTTGGATTAAATTGTCTAAAGAATTTATTGTGAACGTTATTGCATCTCTGATTCTGTTGGTCTTCTATGAAATTTCACACGTCTTGAGACAGGCAGATTTTTATCTTTGGTTCTCAGGTTATTAACATGTACTGTGAGAATTTAGATTGTTTTAGTAGAACTCTAATCCGGGGCACAAACTGGCAGGCCTGGGATGAGCAGGGCCTCTGCAGACATGTCTTGCTCATCAGTACTATGCTTCAAAATACCTTTTTCCAGGCTGGGCACGGTGGCTCACACCTATAATCCCAGCACTTTGAGAGGCTGAGGTGGGTGGATCACGAGATCAGGAGTTTGAGACCAGCCTGGCCACCATGGTGAAACCCCATCTCTACTAAAAATACAAAAATTAGCTGGGCGTGGTGGCGGGCGCCTGTAATCACAGCTACTTGGGAGGCTGAGGCAGGAGAATTGCTTGAACCTGGGAGGCGGAGGTTGCAGTGAGCCGAGATCACGCCACTGCACTCCAGCCTGGGCGACAGAGTGAGACTCTGTCTCAAAAACAAATACAAAAAACCTTTTTCCTTGGAATGACATACCCTCAGGGCAGCGTGTGCTTGGGGGAGCCCTGCAGGTTCCCCACTTCCTCCAAATAACATTTTCCTCTTTTGAGCTCTTCTAGCCCATCCCTGGCCAGTGGAGACATATGTGGTTGTGATGGGGCTCAGTAAAGGGGAATCGTGGTGCCGTATGTAGTGTAGTGCTGTCCAAGTGAGGCTAGTTTTTTTTTTTTGTTTTTTTTTTTGAGACAGAGTCTTGCTCTGTCACCCAGGCCTAAGTGCAGTGGTGCAGTCATAGCTCACTGCAGCCTCAACCTCCCAGGCTCAGGTGATCCTCCAGCCTTAGCCTCCTGAGTAGCTGGGACTACAGGCAGACGCCACCACTACTGGCTGATTTTTCTTTGTTTTGTAGAGATTGGTGGGGAGGGGATCTCACTATGTTGCCCAGGCTGGTCACGAACTCCTGGGCTCAAGGAATCTGTCCACTTTGGCCATCCCAAGTGCTGGGATTACAAGTGTTGAGTCACCGCACCCGGCCTAAAGTGAGGTTCTTGAGATGTATACAGAGATCAAGAGTGAGTGCTGGAAGCTTCCGTGTCAACTGATATTGCTGGGACGGCTGCATGTCTCTGGGCAGGGGCCACTCTGACTGCTCTAACTCCTGTGCCTGCTGCCTCCTGGCCACATGGCCCTTTGGTCAGAAACTTGAGAAGCCCCCAGTGAGCAGCAAAGGGGACCCCTGCCTGTTTAGTAATGGAATTCACAACCGTTCCGCCCAGTGCAGCTCAGCAGGTGTTTGTGGAGAGCATGCCCAGGGTGAAGCCTGCGGGGCTATCAATGTTAGGGTGGTAACACAGCAGCTGCCCACATTGGCACATTGCCTGCCAGCAAGCAGGTTCTGAGCAAAGCTCTTTCCCTGTGTGGATGCTGGGGCCCATGTCAGGAGGCAGAGTGCCTCCTGGTTTGCTTGGGACGTTCTCATTGGAGCAGGGGTCCCCAACCTTTTTGGCACCAGGAACCAGTTTCCACAGACTGGTGGCAGGTGGGGATGGTTTCAGGATGAAACAACAGTTTCACCTCCGATCATTGGGCATTAGATTCTCATACGGAGCATGCAACCTAGATCCCTCGCATGCACAGTTCACAGTAGGGTTAGCGCTCTCAGGAGAATCGAATCTGATCTGACAGGACGTGGAGCTCAGGTGGGAATGCTCACTCGCCTGCTGCTCACCCCCTGCTGTGCTGTGTGGCCCAGTTCCTTACAGGCCACGGACTGGTACCAGTCTGTGGCCCAGGGGTGGAGAACCCCTGCGTTAGAGCACCAAAAGTCCTCCACCTAGGAACCAGCTCATCCCAAACAAAGCAGGACCGTTGGTCACCATGGGCAGCAGCATGACTTTTACCTAAATTCCATGGTATGATATAAAGCGGAATGAGAGGCCGGGCACTGTGGCTCATGCTTATAATCTCAGCACTTTGGGACGCCGAGGTGGGTAGATCACCTGAGGTCAGGAGTTCGAGACCAGCCGGGTCAACATGGTGAAACCCTGTCTCTACTGAAAATACAAAAATCAGCCCGGCATGGTGGCACACTCCTGTAGTCCCAGCTACTTGGGAAGCTGAGACAGGAGAATCGCTTGAATCAGGGAGGCGAAGGTTGCAGTGAGCCGAGATTGCACCACTGCATTCCAGCCTGGGTGACAGAGTAAGACTCTGTCTCAAAAAAATAAAAATAAATAAATAAAGTGGAATGAGAAAATAAAAAACTTGCCCCAAAGAATGACCGAGTTATCTAGGGAATGTCCGCACTGCAGGGAGCAGCCAAGAAGTACAATCAATTTAGTGGGGCCGGAGGAGCATTTAAATTTTTTTTGGCCAGGTGCAGTGGCTCACACCTGTAATTCAGCACTTTGGGAGGCAGAGGCAGGAGGATTCCTTGAGCCCAGAAGCTCAGGTCCAGCCTGGTCAACATGGTGAAGCCTCATCTCTACAAAAAACACAAAAATTAGCCAGGCGTGGTGTTGTGTGCCTGTAGTCCCAGCTCAGGAGGCTGAGGCAAGAGGATCTCTTGAGCTTTGGAGATAAAGGCTGCAGTGAGCTACACTTGGCCTGGCCCCCAGAGCAAAAGACAGGAGCATCAGGAAGTAGGGAGGAAGTGGGCAACAGCCCAGCTTTAGCCTGGGCAACAGAGCAAGACCCTGTCTCTTAAAAAACATTATTGGCCAGGTGTGGTGGCTTACACCAGTCATCCCAGCACTTTGGCAGGTCGAGGCAGGTGGATCACTTGAGGTCGGGATTTCGAGACCAGCCTGGCCTACATGGCAAAACCCCATCTCTACTAAAAATACAAAAAAATTAGCTGGGCGTGGTGGCACGCGCCTGTAATCCCAGCTACTCCGGAGGCTGAGGCAGAGAATTGCTTAAACCTGGAGGGGCGGAGGTTGCAGTGAGCCGAGATCGCGCCACTGCACTCCAGCCTGGGCGACGGAGCGAGACTCCGTCTCAAAAAATAAAATAAAATAAAATAAAATAAAATAAAATAAAATAAATAAAAATACAAACATCAGCTGGGTGTGGTGGAGGGTGCCTGTAATCCCAGCTACTGGGGAGGCTGAGGCAGGAGAATCACTTGAACCTGGGAGGTGGAGGTTGCAGTGAGCCAAGATCATGCCATTGCACTCCAATCTGGGTAACAAGAGTGAAACTCTGTCTAAAAAAAAAAATTATTTATTTATTTATTTATTTTTGAGACAGAGTCTCGCTCTGTCGCCCAGGCTGGAGTGCAGTGGCACGATCTCAGCTCACTGCAAGCTCCGCCTCCTGGGTTCACGTCATTCTCCTGCCTCAGCCTTCCGAGTAGCTGGGACTACAGGCGCCCGCCACCACGCCCGGCTAATTTTTTGTATTTTTAGTAGAGATGGAGTTTCACTGTGATAGCCAGGATGGTCTCGATCTCCTGACCTTGTGATCCGCCCGCCTTGGCCTCCCAAAGTGCTGGGATTACAGGCAAAAATCTTATTTTTTTAGAGCAGTTTAGAGCAGTTTTAGGTTCCTAGCAACATTGAGAGGAAGGTACAGAACTATCCCAGGTGCCCCCTCACCCCCAGCATGCAGAGCCTGCCCCATTATCAGCATCTCCCTGGGTAGCGCATTGATTGCCCTTGATGAACCAACATGGACGCATCATAACCACCTGGTCCATGCTACATTCGGGCTCACTCTTGGTGTCGCACATCCTATGCAGCAAAACATTTTTAAAAATAAAAGCAGCACAGACTAGGTCAGGGTGCTTTGCATCTGGTGACAGTTAAGTACAGTATCGTTCTGGGAAACGTTCTGTTTCAGTTACTTATTTGAATGTATGTGCTGTTTGTCTTGCAAAATTCTTCCCTAACTGTGAGTTGTGGTGACAAAAGATTGAGAGAGACTTTGGGAGTTCAAGGGATGGAGAGGCACATCAGGTTAGGGAGAACCTGGAAGGGCTTTTTGGGATCAGGGACCCTGGAAGGTAGGGGAAAGCAGGGAGAAAACCCAACAGAGGCCAAGAGTATTGGGGGAGGGATTGAGGGGACAGCCAGGAGTGTGGAGGATGCCCAGGAGGGGGCAGGTGGGTGGCAGTGACTGGGAAGGATGGTGAGACCATGGGCGGGGTGGAGCCCTGGAAGGCTGTGAGGAGGGTTTGGGGTCTGAATTCTGCGCTCCTGCTTACTGGATGAGTAAACCCCAGCACTTACTTAGTCTCTCTATGCCTGTTTCTCAGCAGTGGGATGGGGGCAGTTATGGTGCCCGTCTGGGCGGGTTGGTGCCAATGCCAGGTGAGTAAATTGTGGCACTCCCCTGGCACAGTACCTGAAGTATCAGAGGCACCTATCCTTAGCTGTTACTATGGTCAGACTTTGCTTAGGGAGACTTGTGGGGTAACCCTCTCTAGAATAGCTTGGGGAAGGCAGAGATGGTGTCTGAACCAGGTAACTGGCCAGTACAGGGTGCAGATGGGAGATGCTGAGAGCCAGGATGAATGGCTATTATTTTTATTTATTTACTTTTTAGAGACAGTGTCTTGCTCTGTTGCCCATGCTGGAGTGCAGGGTGCGATCAAGGCTCACTGCAGCCTCTACCTCTTTGGCTCAAGTGATCCTCCCACCACGCCCAGCTAATTTTTGTGCCTTTTGTAGAAACAGGGTTTCATCATGTTGCCAAGGCTGGTCTTGAACTCCCAGGCTCAAGGGATCTGCCTGCCTCGGCCTCGAAAAGTGCTAGGATTACAGGCATGAGTCAGCGTGCCAGCTTGGCTGTTCTTTGATGTTTTGTTCTTGGGGAGTAGTCCACAGATCACTGTGCTTGTTGTATTGGCTTGGCTTATAGTACAGAGGTTGATCTGCTACGTGCTGTGTTTGGGGCTGGGGAGGGTGCAGACTCTATATGGTCGTGGCTTCAGGAGACTCCTCCAGGGCCTGGCCCCACTGTGAGCAATGCCATGCTGCAGGGCTGTCTCTGTCATCCCGGCCGAGTTCCCCATGGTGGCCGCCCATGGTGCCATGACATCTTCAGGAACTGGGCCATGCCTCCCACCCCATTGACACCTGGGGAGAGGCTTGGCCATTTTATTTTCTAAACCTGTAGAGCACAAAGAGATGTTGTCATTCCCCTCATTGAGACACACACCCCCTCCTCCCCTCCTCATGCCGAGCCGTTTTTGGTTCCTGGTTATAAACTGACTTTAGGGAGCCCCCTACAACGACCTGGTAGCTTTCCGCTCTTGCTTTTGTTTTTGTTTTTTGTTTTTGAGACAGAATCTCACTCTGTTGCCCAGGCTAGAGTATAGTGGTGCAACCTCCACCTCCTGGGTTCAAGTGATTCTCCTGCCTCAGCCTCCCGAGTACCTGGGCCTACAGGCGTCTGCCAGCACGCCTGGCTAATTTTTATTTTTTAGTAGAGATGGGGTTTCACCATGTTGGCCAGGCTGGTCTCGAACTCCTGACCTCAAATGATCCACCCACCTCGGCCTCCCAAAGTGCTAGGATTACAGGCATGAGCCATTGCACCCGGCCCACTGTTGCTTTTGAAAACACAAACACCACTGACGCAGCCTGAACAATATAATCCATTGCTTTTAGAGACCTGGCCCTTTAGAACAAAAAGCCTACTTCATTCTCCTGGGATGAGCAGGGCCCTCTCTGCACTCTTCTACCTACCAAAGAAAACTAAGTACCATCTCCATCTTCAGCAGCCCCTCCACTCCCTTCACCCTTATGCTTCTGCTCTTGGCCAGATTAATGGCTCTTTGTGGCTGGAGATCACACAAGTGCTGTGCCCAGAGCAATTTCCTGTCCCCATCAGAGTGATGAGAGAGTCTTAGGAAATGATCTTAGGAAATGGCCCCACAGTAAAAGTTCCAACCGGCACAGCCATGAAATTATCACCACCAGCTGCTTTTCACCTGGGAGAGCCAGGGTAGGTGGGGCCAAAGGGCCTGAGAAGGCGTGTTCTCAGGATCAGATTGAGGGAGGGGGATCCTCACCCGCAGGGATGTCAGGTATTGGCGTCTACCTTTCGTTAATCCAGCAAATACACCCTGAAGACTTCCCCTGCCCACGCGGAGCCCGACCCTGTGCCTCCAAGGAAACCAACAATTATGATGCAACGTGATGATTGCTAAATCAGGAGTACCCTGAGTTCAGAGAATCAATGTGCCTTGTGGGCTGGGGCGAATGGGAAGGGAAGGGGGTCAGGGAAGGCCTCCTTAAGGAAGCTGCCAGTTAAATGAAGCCCCAAATGCTGAGCAGGAAGCGGCCAGATGAGCAGAATAGGGGAGGGTTGTCTATGGCCATACCACCCTGAGTGCACCCCATCTCCTCTGATCTCGGAAGCTCGGCAGGGTCCGGCCTGGTTAGTACTTGGATGGGAGAACAGGGAAGCCTTTCCAGGCAGAGGGAACAGCACTTGTGAAGGCTCCTGGAGTGGGAGGCATGCCAGAAGCGGGATGGGGGCTGCAGCTCTGAGGGTGGGTGTGAAGGTGGGATGTCCAACTCTGACGTAGAGATATTGGGGCGTGATCGGGCCTCGCTGCACAGGAAGAGGAAGAGTTTAAACCATGGTGGGGCCAGGCGTGGTGGCTCACACCTGACATCCCAAAACTCTGGGAGGCTGAGGCAGACAGATCACCTGAGGTCAGGAGTTTGAGACCAGCCTGGCCAACAAGGCAAAACCCTGTCTCTACTAAAAATACAAAAATTATCTGGGCGCGGAGGGAGGCGGGTGCCTGTAATCCCAGCTACTCAGGAGGCTGAGGCAGGAGAATCGCTTGAACCTGGGAGGCGGAGGTTTGCAGTGAGCCAAGATTGCACCATTGCACCCCAGCCTGGGCGACAGAGTGAGACTGTGTCTCAAAAACAAAACCAACCAACCAAACAAACAACAAAAACCATGGTGGAAGTGAGCACCCCAAGGCTCTGAGTGGTGACCCTGGGGCCAGTGCTCTGGGCGGGCTGCTCCTTGCCAGGTCTGTAGAGGGAATAGGGGAGGCCAGCAGTCTGCCAGCCCAAGGAAGGAGGCCTCAGTCAAGCTGGCGGCAGGGGGGCTGAGCAGATGTAGAGGCACAGGGAGGGACCAGCTTGCTCATCCCAAACAGTTGCTGAGCACCATCAGCCTCAGGCCAGGCCCTGCTGGAGAATCCCAGGTAAACTGGCCACTGTCCTGCCCCCTAGGACCCTGTGGTCCATGAGGGGACCCCCGAAGTACCCAGGGTCTACTCTGGAGCTCTTACAGGATGTAGGGGTGGAGAGGTGGAGGACAGACGGACACAGTGCAGTGCCTGTCTCAAATCCTTGTCTCTGTGTGCCTTTGGTTATTGTTGACCCAGAAACTCTTCCCACACCATGATTAGTGTATTTAATATTGGCCTGAAACCCAAGGAGATGTCATGAGGCACATGCCTGGATGCAGATGAAGGAGAGGGGGGCAGGGTCTGGGAAGGCTCCTGGGCAGATGACCTGGCAGTGTGGGACTTCCCAGAGGCTCAGGAGGGCAGAGAGGGGAGCTACTGTGATTCTTTGGCGACACCTGTCTCCCTGCACTGGCTGGGCTAGGATTAACCCCCAGTAGGAGTGGACGTAGGAGAAGTGTTGGTGTCTGTCCACGACACAAAGACAATATTGTGCCGGGCCAGGGACGAGAGGCAGGGGCGGGCTCTGCCAGCCCCGTGTTTCCAAAGAGCAGGTGGCCACCCCAACATCTTGTTGAAAGGTCTGCATTTGTATGCAGCGAAATGCCAAGCTGTTATGTCATGACTGCTTCGTTGCGTTCTATGAACGGCATTTCCAGGAAAGGCCTCATTTCACACCAAGCTGAGTCCCGACGGATCCTGCTCTGGCCCCGGATGGGGAGAGTGACTTAATCAGCCCACCCTAGGAGTAACATATGGCATTTCCTTCTCAGGCCAGACGTTTTTCCATTTTACCCGTAAGAAAATTAGAATTAGGCCAATGGCTTGTTTTAATTTGAACCGCTATGGTTCGAAGGATGCTGGTGGGCTTAAGTTGTACCTAGACTGGGCCTTCTTTTCTTTTCTTTTCTTTTCTTTTCTTTTTCTTTTCTTTTTCTTTCTCTTTCTCTTTTCTTTCTTTCTTTCTTTCTTTTTTTTTTTTGAGGCAGGGTATTTTCCTGTTGCCTGGGCTGGAGTACAGTGGTTCAGTTTGATCTCAGCTCACTGCAGCCTCGACCTCCTGCACTCAAGTGATCCTCCCACCTCACTCTTCCAAGTAGCTGGGACCACAGGTGCAGGCCATCATGCCTGGCTAATTTTTGTATTTTTGTATTTTTTTTTTTTTTTGTAGAGAGGGGCTTTCACCATGTTGCCCAGGCTGGTCTTGAACTCCTGGGCTCAAGTGATCCTCTGTCTCCCAAAGTGTTGGGATTACAGGCATGAACCACTGCACCAAGCCTAGGCTGGGCCTTCTAAAGTGGCTGGTGATTCTGTTCTCAGAAGTGGCTGGGTCTCTGGGCTGGGAGTTCTGTGCGCCATGGGTAAGCCCATGGTGAGGATGGCTTATCTTTTCTTGGCAAATGTGGCCAACAATCTCCAGTCAACCTGAAAAACAGATATCGAGGCTGTGCATGCCAGAGAACGGAGCAGGAGGGGCGGTTCCTTGTGTGCATGTTGTCGTGTGTGTCTGTGTGTAAACAAACGTCTGACCCCTGGCTGCCCGGCCGCCCCACTCACCACGCGGGGGCGCTCTCTCTCAGGACGCACAGGGCACACGTGTGGGTTCCACTTGCTGTTCTGTTTCCTGCCCTTCCATATTTGGTACCAAGTCTTGTTTCTGCCTTGTTTCTCAAGAGCGCTAAAGAGCTGGGCTCTGAGACTGGGTGCCAATATCTTTCTTTTCTCAATTCTAGAAAACTTAGCCATGGCCAATTTCCTTCCAGAATTCTAACTAGATACAGGTATTTCCACGTTGATATTTTTCTTTAACCTGTGAATGACTTAGTGGTGGTCTCTGCTATCCAAAACAAACACGTGAGATCTTTTTAAAAAAAATCTCTCCCTTTTGTTGGGAAGATCTTGTCTTAGTGGGCTTGGTCCAGGCTCATAGTCTGGGTGAGACCTGGTCTTTGAAGTTCATGGAGGCCCTTTCTCGTGGCTGGGGTAGTCCATGACAGATTTCCGAAAATGACCCCCGTGAGCATTTGTTCTTCCTGGGCTGCCAAATGCTATATGCACATTGTTGCTTGAGTTTCCGATGTCAGCCCTTGCTGCTTTTCTGCTGATATTTGAACGATCAGTGTATTGAGGGATGTGCTGAAACCCCCCAGTAAGATCGGTGCTCTGCCTGTTTCTCTGTGCACGTTGTGGTTTTCGAGGCCACTCTGTCTGGGGCACTTAGGTTTAAAATCACTTTGTCATCTGGGTGAATTGAACCTTTTCTCTTACTTAGTAGCCATCTCTATCCCTAATACAGCTTTGTCTTAGAGTCTCTTTCAACTGATCATATCTTCCCTTGGCAAGCATTCGCCGCTTCATCATTTCAGACTTTCGTTTCCACTTCTGTATGTCCTTAGGCTTTATGTGTGTCTTTGGGAAACTGTGTGTGTCATGATGTTTTCAAAAATCCACGGCATCTGTGTCTATCATTTGACTGATGGGTTTAGTCGACTTTCTTTTATTGTAATTGTTGATCTATTTGGATGAGTTTCTACCATTTTAATCTGACATATCAGTTGGTCCCACTTTTTCTGTATTTCTTTCCTTTTCGTTTCTTTTTTTCTTTCTTCTTTTTTTTTTTTTTTGAGACGGAGTCTCGCTTTGTCACCCAGGCTGGAGTGCAGTGGTGCGGTCTCGGCTCACTGCAAGTTCTGCCTCCCGGGTTTACTTACGCCATTCTCCCGCCTCAGCCTCCTGAGTAGCTGGAACTACAGGCGCCCGCCACCTCGCCCGGCTAATTTTTTTTTTTTTTTTGTATTTTTAGTAGAGATGGGGTTTCACCATGTTAGCCAGGATGGTCTCGATCTCTTGACCTCGTGATCCGCCTGCCTCAGCCTCCCAAAGTGCTGGGATTACGGGTGTGAGCCACCGCGCCCAGCCTCTTTTCTTTTCTTTTTTTTGAGACAGAGTCTCACTCTGTTGCCCAGACTGGAGTGCTGTGGCATGATCTCAGCTCACTGCAACCTCCGACTCCCGGGTTCAAGCGATTCCCCTGGCTCAGTCTCCCGAGTAGCTGGGATTACAGGCATGTGGCACCAAGCCCTGCTAATTTTTGTATTTTTAGTAGAGATGGGGTTTCACCGTGCTGGCCAGGATGGTCTCAATCTCCTGACCTCGTGATCCACCTGCCTTGACCTCCCAAGGTGCTGGGATTACAGGTGTGAGCCACCACGCCTGGCCCTGTACTTCTTTTTAATGCTGTCTGTTTTCTGAATTAACATCTGTATGCTCTCCTGAGCAGACACAGACATACCAACTGCCCACATCCTTTGGTCCCCCAGGATGCCCTGACTCCTCTTGTGCTAATAGCTTCTGGTCTTTTACTTCTGTATTGTTTCAGACATAGATTTCTCCATTTGGTCTCGGCTGTTTAGATTTTCTTTTCCTCTTAGTCTGTGGGCATGGGTCTTTTTTTTGGTGCTCTATGAGCCTTTCAGTCACAAGTCTTTTTAATAATTTAATTTAACTTACTTTTTTTTTTTTTTTAAATTTATTTTTGTTGCAACAAGTTCTCACTGTGGTTGCCCAGGTTGATCCCAAACTCCTGGGCTCAAACTGTCCTCCTATCTTGGCCTCCCGAAGTGCTGGGATTACACTACACCTGGCCTCATATCCATGTTTTCGAAGCGCTGGTCTGGTTGCTGCATGGAGGATGGAACCTGGGGGCCAGAGCGTCAGGGGGTGCCGGCTGGGAGGCCTGTGACACCGCTGGGTGAGGAATGGCGGCGGCATGAACTGTGGTGTTGGTGGCTGGTCTCTGTGTTAATCTGGGCCCTCCAAGAGGCAGCTGGGGAGGGCTGTGGGTCAGTGCTGCAGGTCCGGCCCTGAGGAAAGGACCGTCGGCAAATCTCCTGTCCCCTGGGAACGAACCTGCTTCAGTACCTTTGCTGTGCCAGGCCACTGGCTGGGAGCAGCTGGGAGAACATGGATTTCAGAGCCCAGCACCTGGGACCGGGGCCGATGACAGTTCCTGGGGCTCTGGGGGGCGAGGGAGGTGCATTCTCACAGCCTCCACACTCCGCCAGCGTGAACAGCTGGACCTGTCCCTTGCCTCGCCTCACCTCTGTGAGGATACATGGAGGGTCAAGGGCAGTGTGGCCCTGGCCCATGCGTCCGTCCCCGCTTCTTCCCTACTTCCTGATTCTCCCGTCTTTTGCTCTGGCGGCCAGGCCACGTTTGACGGGCATTGGGGTTAAAATGGAAGGTGATTCTATTGCTGCTGCAGGTCCCGATGGAGAGAGGATGGAAAGTCAGGTCACGAGGCCTAGGAAAGAACGTAGGTTAATTAAAGTTTAAAACACCTCTTTCTGCAGAGGTTCCTTGAGTCAGCCCTGAGCATGAGGGAGGGAGGCGCCAGGAGGGGTCCTGGCTGCCCGGGGGCTGTGGCCTTCGGATGGTGCCAGCACCATTGTCCCCATGGAAGAGTGGCCTGAGTGTGCCTTCAAGCTTTAATGCTTTTAAGCAACATTGAAATTCAACCCTGTACATCCTCGACTGCCTGGGAAACGTCCTGATTCACGCTGAGAATCTGGGTCAGTTGTTTATAGAATAGTATTTGCTGAATGAAACTGGCAGCCCAGACAGCGGGGGACTTCTTGGAGGGTGGACGCCGGAGGGGACCCGGCCGTGAGCTCACGCGTGTCACCTCTGCTTTGTGCTGCACTGTCACTTCCATTCTCAGAGTGTGTTAATCTGAGCATTACAACCTCCGTGGACCACGCGGGGAAAAGGCAACAGCACAGTGTGGCTCGTGGAAAGGCTTCTCTCCAGGATGAGGTGGCAAGGGCAGGAGCTGCCTTACCTGTGCAGGTGGCCTGGCCACCATACGCAGCTCTGTGCCCTGCCCACACCCCGGTCCCCAACACACAGGCGCACACATGGACGCGCATGCAGGGTGTTGGGTGGGGGAGCCTGTGTCTCTGGGCTGGGCTCTGAGACTCTGTGGGCTCTGGGACTGTGACTTCTTTGTCTTTTTTAGCTCCAGGGCCTGACTCAGTGTCTGATGTTTCTGGGTACCATAATAAACCTTTGTAGAATAAGTGAGGGAGAGAACGATCTTTGTAAACTCTCCGAATCTGAAGACAGCGCTTAGCGGTGCCATGGTCTTGCAGGTTATTGTATAGATGAGGTCAGAGGGGCCCTGGGAGGGGAAACCGCTCCTGGGAACCAAGGCTGGAAACCCAACGCTCCTGGCAGAGCCCACAAAACAGCTGGGGCCTCCTGCCTCGGGCAGAGACTTCTCCCTCCCGGCGTTTCTTCCTGATTGGGGAATAGAGGCTGACCCTGCAGCCTTGCTTTCTGACTTTTCCCACCACTGACTCCCAAGCTGAGCCTTGGGAAGGCGGAGGCTGCATTCTGCCCTGAGGCCTTCCGCCCAGAAAAGTTGTCCCCGGCAGAGGCTGCGGTAAGGGGCTGCCACATCTATGCCTGGGTCCCTGGTGAGAAGGGTTAGTTATTTGACTCCAACCTCTCTCTGTTGTCATTGTCTCTACTTAGTATTATGACTCCCGAGTGTGTGCGTGTGTGTGCCTGTACTTGTGTGTGCACACACTGAGCAATAATGTAAACATATTTCTTATAGTGGGGTCACAGTCAAAAGCCTGAGAAGCCCTCAGAGAGGCTGCATCCGTCTGTGGGTATGTGTGGGGCAGGGCGAGTGTGTAGATAGATTTTCCCATCTTTCTTAAGGTAGAGAATTTTCCAGCAGTTTTCAAAAGTGATCAGGAAAGGCGGGAAGGACGTTGGGAAGAATTGCTTAGGTCAGCCTCCCTTAGTTATTGATTGATTGATTGATTTGAGACAGGGTCTCACTCTGTCGCCCAGGCTGGAATGCAGTGGTGCAATCTCGGCTCACTGCAACCTTTGTCTCCTGGGTTTACGAGATTCTGGTCCCTCAGCCTCCCAAATAGCTGGGATTACAGGCGCGTAGCACCACACCCAGCTAATTTTTGTATTTTTAGTAGAGACGTGGTTTCACCATGTTGCCCAGGCTGGTCTCAAACTCCTGTCCTCAAGTGACCCGTCTGCCTCGGCCTCCCAAAGTGCTGGGATTACAGGCGTGAGCCACCACACCCGGCCTCCTTTGGTTATTTAAATGATGGGCAGCAGGCCCCAGGATGAGCACACAGGGCTTTCGCTGCTAAAACCAGGACGAGCTGGTTGTGCTAGTGGGCCCCACTGGACCAGGAGACGTTTCAGCTTGGAAAGCAGCTGCACATCTCAGAGAGACTCTGGGCAGAGTTGTGAAGGAGACCGGCCTGGGTGGGTTGCCTGACTGCCCGGCCCCCCAGCTGGAGCTGGGTAAGGGCATATAGGGGCCTGTCATCAAGCCTGGCCCTGGGGACGACTGTGGTGGCCTGGCAGAGAAGGCAGTGGCTTCCATGGCTTGCCCAGCCTTCCCATGGCATCCACTCTTGGCCTTCTTGGGCACCTGCCAGCCTTGGTTTCTCACAAGCTTTTCTGCTGTCATTGCCTGGGGAGGGAGGTACCCCAAAACATGGCACTGATGGAGCTTTAACTTCAAAGATTCTGGCAGTTTTTGCTGGGATCCCTGTTTGTCAGCTGCTGTGCTGGGGAGGGAACAGCCCCCCACCAGCAGTCACCCTAAGATCAGGGCCTGTGCCTTGGACAGGAGCTGGGATTCCATCTGCCCTCAGACTGACCTCCCCAAGGCCGGTTGACTGAGTGGTGTTGATAAGACCTGCCTTGGAGCCTCCCTGGGGGCCTGAGCTCCTCTCCCACTGGACCTCCTGCTGGGCTAGGACTGCGTCTCAGGCTCTGGGGCAGCCAGGATAGACTGGCCGCTGGGGCTTCTGCTATTCCCAGTGTGGAGGTGGACACATTTCATGCCAGGGCCTGACTAGGGCATGTCATTTGCACTCCCAATTGTGCAGAGTGATACCTGCATTGCTGGAGCATTCTCTTGCTCTCATTTCTGAAGAAAAGTATTATGGAAAGGTCCGACATTCACAGGAGCAGAGCAAACAGCAGCACTCACAGCACCCACTCGGCCTTGGCAGCCACCTTCGCTTTGCCCAGCATCTCAACAAAGTATCTGGGTCATTTATTTCCTTCCTTCCTTCCTTCCTTTCTTTCTTTCTTTCTTTCTTTCTTTCTTTCTTTCTTTCTTTCTTTCTTTCTTTCTTTCTTTCTTTCTTTCTTTCTCTTTCTTTCTTTCTTTTCTTTCTTTCTTCTGTCTCTCTCTTTCTCTCTCTCTCTCCCTTTCTTTTCCTTCCTTCCCTCCCTCCCTCTGTCCTTCCTTCCTTCCCTCCCTCCCTTCCTCTTTCTTTTCTTTCTTCCTTTCTTCTTTCTTTCTTTTCTTTCTTTGTTTTCCTTCCTTCCTTCCCTCCCTCCCTTCCTCTTTCTTTCTCTTTCTTTTCTTCCTTTCCTCTTTCTTTCTTTTTCTTTTCTTTCTCTCTTTCTTTTCCTTCCTTCCTTCCCTCCCTCCATCCCTCCCTCTGTCCTTCCTTCCTTCCCTCCCTTCCTCTTTCTCTTTCTTTTCTTCCTCTTTCTTCTTTCTTTCTCTTTTCTTTCTTTCTCTCTTTATTTCTTCCTTTCTCCTTCCTTCCTTCCCTCCTTCCTTCCTTCCCTCCTTCCTTCCTTCCCTCCTTCCTTCCTTCCTTCCTTCCTTCCTTCCTTCCTTCCTTCCTTCCTTTCTTCCTTCTTTCCTTCCCCTTGCTTTCTCTCTCTGTCTCTTTCTTTCAAGACAGGATCTCACTCTGTCACTGAGGCTGGGGCATTGTGGCATGATCATAGCTCATTGCAGCCTCTACCTCTCACTCTTAAGTGATCCTTCCACCTCAGCCTCTTGTATAGCAGGACTATAGGCACTTACCTCTATGCTTGGCTAATTTTTGTATTATTAGTAGAGACAGGGTTTTGCCATGTTGCCCAGGCTAGTTTCAAACTCCTGAGGTCAAACAATCCTCCCACCTCAGCCTCCCAAAGTCCTGGGATTACAGGCATGAGCCACCACGCCCAGCCCAAAGAAGGTCATTTTCTCTTTATTTCCTTCCTTCTTTCCTTCCTTCCTTCCTTCCTTCCTTCCTTCCTTCCCTTCCTTCCTTCCTTCCTCCCTTCCCTTCCCTTTCCTTCCTCCCTTCCTTCCTTCCTTCCTTCCTTCCTTCCCTTCCTTCCTTCCTTCCTTCCTTCCTTCTTCCTTCCTCTCCCTCCCTCTCTCCCTCCCTCCCTCCCTCCCTCCCTCCCTTCCTTTCTTCCTCCCTCCCTCTCTTTCTTTCTTTTTTTTTTTGATGGAGTCTCACTCTGTTGTCACACTGGAGTGCAGTGGCACAATCTCGGCTCACTGCAATCTCCGCCTCCTGGGTTCAAGTGATTCTCCTGCCTCAGCTGGGACTGCAGGCGCCTGCCACCATGCCCAGCTAATTTCTGTATTTTTAGTAGAGATGGAGTTTCACCATGTTGGCCAGGATGGTCTCGATCTCCTGAGCTCATGATCCACCTGCCTCGGCCTCCCAAAGTGCTGGGATTACAGGTGTGAGCCACTGCGCCCGACACTCTTTCTTTTTTTTTTTTTTTTTTTTGAGACGGAGTCTTGCTCTGTCACCCAGGTTAGAGTGCAGAGGTGCGATCTCCGCTCACTGGCTCACTGCAAGCTCCGCCTCCCGGGTTCACGTCATTCTCCTGCCTCAGCCTCCTGAGTAGCTGGGACTACAGGCGCCCGCCACCAAGCCCGGCTGATTTTTTTGTATTTTTAGTAGAGACGGG
>NW_022160859.1:0-285 GCF_008728515.1 Papio anubis | reverse complement strand
TCTTTTCTATAGATTGTGCAAGTTGATTGGCTGATATTTTGTTATACTTTTTTTTTTTTTTATTCTAAAAAGTATCAAATATTTATTTGAAATTTATATATGCTCTATATTTTAGTTTGCTAAGTATGGTAATCCTCCCTATGTGAGTAAACAGCAATTTATCACTTGATAAAAATATAAAATCATCCCTATGATGGGTGACTTGCCCAAGACCTACAGATATTCATTTGTTATCAGAAGGTCCAGATTTTACCGCTTGCTCTGTCCCTTTCCATACCACATTTT
>NW_022160858.1:0-285 GCF_008728515.1 Papio anubis | reverse complement strand
ATTTATGGCCCCAAGGCTGCCCTGCTCTGTCGGGAGCAAAGGCTGGCTTGCAGGCTTCCTGCTTTGAGTGCGCACTGATAGCAGCCTAGAGTCTGGGGAGGGGCAGCCCTGAAAGCAGTGTTAAAGAGGCAGAAGGCCGCCTTTGTTTTCTGGAGCGTCTTTTTTTTCTCCAGGCTGAATCCAGTTCCATTGCCTTCCTATTGTATAATTTTGATTTTCTACCTTGCAAAGGAAACTGAATTCTCTCTCTCTCTTTCTCTCTCTTTTTTTTTTTTTTTTTTTTTT
>NW_022160857.1:0-286 GCF_008728515.1 Papio anubis | reverse complement strand
GAAGGAAGGAAGGAAGGAAGGAAGGAAGGAAGGAAGGAAGGAAGGAAGGAAGGAAGGTAGGCCAGGCATGGTGGCTCACACCTGTAATCCCAGCACTTTAGGAGGCCAAGGTGGGTGGATCACTTAAGGCCAGGAGTTCGAGACCAGCCTGGCGAACATGGCGAAACCCCATATCAACTAAAAATACAAAAACTGCACTCCAGTCTGGGTAACAGAGCAAGACTCCATCAAAGAAAGAAAGAAAGAGAGAAAGAGAGAAAGAGAGAAAGAAAAAGAAAGAAAGAAA
>NW_022160856.1:0-286 GCF_008728515.1 Papio anubis | reverse complement strand
AGACGGGCGGATCACGAGGTCAGGAGATCGAGACCATCCTGGCTAACCCGGTGAAACCCCGTCTCTACTAAAAAATACAAAAAACTAGCCGGGCAAGGTGGCGGGCGCCTGTAGTCCCAGCTACTCGGGAGGCTGAGGCAGGAGAATGGCGTAAACCCGGGAGGCGGAGCTTGCAGTGAGCTGAGATCCGGCCACTGCACTCCAACCTGGGCGACAGAGCGAGACTCCATCTCAAAAAAATAAAAATAAGGCCCGGCGCGGTGGCTCAAGCCTGTAATCCCAGCAC
>NW_022160855.1:0-286 GCF_008728515.1 Papio anubis | reverse complement strand
TGGTGGTGAAGGTGGTGGTGGTGGTTGTGGTTGCCAAGGTAGGTGGTGGTGGTGATGATAGTAGTTGTGGTTAAGATGGTGGTGATTAGCAGTTGTGGTGGTGGTGATGGTGGTGGTTGTGAAGGTAGTGGTGATGAAGGTGATTGTGGTGATGGTGATGGTGAGAGCTGGAATTGTGCTGGTGGCGATGATGGTGATGGTAGTAAAAGTGGTGGTGATGGCAGTAATGGTGATGGTTTCAGTGGTGGTGGTGGTGGTAGTGGTAATGGTGGTGATGGCAAAGGTA
>NW_022160854.1:0-286 GCF_008728515.1 Papio anubis | reverse complement strand
CCCACACCCACACTCATCCATAGGCTAAGGCTGAGGTCCTGCACCCCGACACCCACACTCATCCTCCAGGCTGAGGCTGAGGCCGAGGCCCTGCACCCCCACACCCACACTCATCCATAGGCTAAGGCTGAGGTCCTGCACCCCGACACCCACACTCATCCTCCAGGCTGAGGCTGAGGCCGAGGCCCTGCACGCCCACACCCACACTCATCCATAGGCTAAGGCTGAGGTCCTGCACCCTCACACCCACACTCATCTGTAGGCTAAGGCTGAGGCCCTGCACCCT
>NW_022160853.1:0-287 GCF_008728515.1 Papio anubis | reverse complement strand
TGTGTGTGTGTGTGTGTGTGTGTGTGTGTGTGTGTTTAAAAAATTTATCCATGTTGCAAGGAGCGTAGACTAATCTGCTCATTTCCAAACATCAGAGACATCTATCAGCCTTTAAGACTTAACTTCTTTATAAACTGGGTTTCACTCATTTTAATTCATATCCTTATAATTATATAATAAATGTTTTGGTGTTTAAAATTTCTTTTTATTTATTTATTTATTTATTTATTATTATTATTATACTTTAAGTTCTAGGGTACATGTGCATAACGTGCAGGTTTGTTACA
>NW_022160852.1:0-287 GCF_008728515.1 Papio anubis | reverse complement strand
GCGTGCGCACGCGGTGGGGGTGACGCGGAGAGAGGAAGAGTGCGTGCGCACGCGGTGGGGGTGACGCGGAGAGGAAGAGTGCGTGCGCACGCGGTGGGGGTGACGCAGAGAGGAAGAGTGCGTGCGCACGCGGTGGGGGTGACGCAGAGAGGAAGAGTGCGTGCACACGCGGTGGGGGTGACGCAGCTGCCTCCAGGCATGGGTACTGGGTCTGGTGCTGTGTGCAGTGTGTGTGTGCACGTGTGTGTGTGCGGGCAGCATGTGTGCATTCATGTGTGTATATGTGT
>NW_022160851.1:0-287 GCF_008728515.1 Papio anubis | reverse complement strand
GTGTGAGTATATGTGTGAGCATGTGTGTGTGTGTGTGTGTGAATGTGTGTCTGCATCTCTGTGTGTGAATGTGTGAGCATATGTGTGAGCGTGTGAGTGTATGAGTGTGGGTCTGTGTGTGAATGTATGTGTGTCTGTGTGTGTGAATGTGTGAGTATATGTATGAGCATGTGAATGTATGAGTGTGTCTGTGTGTGTGTGAATGTGTGAGTATATGTGTGAGCGTGTGAATGTGTGTGTGTGTCTGTGTGTGTGAATGTGAGTATATGTGTGAGCGTGTGAGTGTA
>NW_022160850.1:0-287 GCF_008728515.1 Papio anubis | reverse complement strand
ATCCCCACCACCATCCCCATTACCATCCCCACCACCGTTTCCACCATTCCCACCATGGTCACCATCACCCCCACCACCCCCATCATCATCCGCACTATCCCCACCACCATTCCCACCATCCCTACCATCCTCACCACCATTCCCACCATCCCTACAATCCCCACCATTCCCACCATCCCTACAATCCCCACCACCATCCCTACCATTGTCCGTCATCCCCAATATCCCCACCACAATTCCCACCATCCCTACCATCCCCACTACCATTCCCACCATCCTTACCATCC
>NW_022160849.1:0-23767 GCF_008728515.1 Papio anubis | reverse complement strand
TATATTTCTGTTTTGGTACCAGTACCAAGCTGTTTTGGTTATTGTAGCCTTGTATTATTGTTTGAAGTCAGGTAGCGTGATGTCTCCAACTTTGTTCTTTTGACTTAAGATTGTCTTGGCAATGCGGGCTCTTTTTTGGTTCCATATGAAATTTAAAGCAGTTTTTTCCAATTCTGTGCAGAGTACTTTTACTTTTGATACCTTTTGCTTTTGATTTCATAGCCAAGAAATCATTGCCAATCCATTGTAATGAAATATTTGCCCTATGATTTGAGTTTTTTAATTTTAGGTCTTGTTTAGATCTTTGATTCATTTTGAGTTTTTCTTTTAATACTGTATGAGATAAGGATCCAACTTCATTCTTTCAGATGTGGATATCTGATTTTCACAACACCATTTGTTGAAGAAACTCTCCTTTCCTCATTGAATGGTCTTGGTACCCTTTCCAAAAGTCATTTGACCATATTTCTGACCTCTTCATTCTATTCCATTGTTCTACATATCTGTCTTCAGAGTAGTACCACACTATTTTTATTACTGTAGCTTTGTAATAAGTTTTAAAATCAAAGTGTGAGACATACAACTTTTTTTTAAGATTACTGTGGTTCTTTGGGGTCCCTTGAGATGCCATATGAATTTTAGAATGGGTTTTTCTATTTCTGCAAAAAACACTACTGGGATATCGACAAGGATTGCATAAAATCTGTAGGTTACTTCAGGTAGCATTGACATCTTAACAATGTTACATCTTCCAATCCATGAATAAAGAATGGCATTTCATTTGTTTGTATCTTCAATTTATTTTAACAACATTTTATAATTTTCAGTGTCTTCTTGGCTTACTCCTAAGTACTTTACTTTTTTGATGCTATTATAAATGAAGTTGTTTTTCATATTTTATTTTCAGATTGTTTATTGCTGGTGTAAATAAACACAATTGATTTTTGCCTGTTGATTTTCTTTTCTCTTCTGCAACTTTGCTGAATTTACTGATGATTTTTATGTGTGTATGTAATCTTTTTTGTTTGTTTGTTTTTTGAGACCGAGTTTTGCTCTTGTTGCCCAGGCTTGAGTGCAATGGCACGATCTTGGCTCGCTGCAACCTCTGCTTCCCGGGTTCAAGCGATTCTCCTGCCTCAGCCTCCCGAGTAGCTGAGATTACAGCCATGTGCTACCACACCCGGCTAATTTTTGTGTGTTTTTAGTAGAGACGGGTTTCTCCATGTTGGTCAGGCTGGTCTCGAACTCTTAACCTCAGGCGACCCACCTGCCTTGGCCCCCCAAAGTGCTGAGATTATAGGCATCAGCCACCGCGCCCGGCCCCATGGGTGTGTGTAATCTTTAGAGTTCTGTATGTATTAGATCATGTTGTCTGCAACCAGAGATAATTTCACATCTTTCTTTCCAATTTTGAATGTCATATCTTTTACTTGCCTAATTTTTCTGGCTGGGGCTGTAGTACTACATGAATAGAAATAGAAAAAGCAGATTTTCTAGATCATTCTTTATCTTTCCTGATCTTAGAGAAAAAGTTTTCAGCCTTTCACCATTGAGTATGGTGTTTCCCCATTGAGGCTATTGCTCACTTTTCCACTTGGCCTTATTTATAAGACAGCTTATTCTGAAGTAGAATAGTCTTATCTCTTGAGAGAGTTAGGAGTAATATTGTGATTTACTAAGTAAAATTTTATATTATTTTCTTCAATTTAGTCTGCTAAATAGTTAAAAAAAAAAAAAGGCCCAGAAGGCAGCCATGACTGTGTGATAGTTAATGACATTGATGGCAACGGGAAGTGGACAGAGTTCTCTGACTCTTGGGACAGTACTGCTTCAATGATGCTAAAGTCCTTCATTTCTAAGAATTTGTTGCAATTGTCAATTGAATATAAGAGTTGTAAGCAACTCTTATATTCACCTCTCCCCCTCACTTCTTGCAATGAATTCTTTCTTCTTTCAATCCAAATACGTTGGTGCCCAGTGCCTACTGTTCCTGTCTCCTCTTTAAAGCTTTTTCTGACTCAGAATTCAAATAGGCATATTTTCTAGTGCTGAAATTGTGCTGTATCACAAAGGTTCTCAACAGTACAGCAACATTGCCTATAGTCTCTACAAGTAGATCTCTCATGTTGATAATTTTGCCCCTTTTTTTCAAATGGACGAAATGTGATGAATGAAATACAACATTGACTTATTGGCAGTCTTCTGAAGTCAGAACATTGGACAACATATCTAAATCAGAACTTTATTTACACCCAGTGGATTGGAAATCTGAGATAATTTCAAGAAAACCAAGTAGACTTATTTTGAGTTTTATTATCTAGGCATTTGTGTATGCACATGTAAGTTCATCGTAGAATGTGGTAACTGAGGAACAATATATCTAGATAATCTGAAATAGTATATACATATTCCATTCCATTCTTGAGTATTTTCTTAATCTCATACATATTTAGGAATACATATAAATATATAGGAATATGTATTTCTGTATTTAGAAATGTGCATTTTTATATATGTGTATATATATGTCTATATATGGGCTTATTAAATATTTGGTTGTTGTAAAAATTATAGCTGTTTCAGTGAATATGTTGTCCAAGTGAACACTGCTTTTCTTCTCAAACTTCAGCATTCAATGAAATGCCACTTTTCTTTTTACAGAAAAATACCCCTCTTCTCCCTGCCCACCTCCACAGAATAGGTAGTTATGGATATTATGCATTACTTAAGGCAAGTCAGAATGTTAGGAGAAGTACATCAGCAAAATAATCTTCAATAAAAATAATCATTTGAAAGAAAAACATGCCATTTTCATGCCCTAGGCTGCTTTTGATAAGGAAATAAATGACAATGATAATAAATGACATTTATTTGGCACCCACTGCATAGTCAGCATCAGGGATCTCTGCCACAGGCTGGTTTGTGTTAAAGAAGAGTTGTTCTGCTGAATATGGACTTATGTAAATGTCAGAGGAAACTCCTAAACAGCTACTGCTGACAACTGAGATCATCTTCAGGCTACTATTTCAGAATTTTCTTCTGCTCGAGATGGGAAAAATGGTAGTGAGGAATATTTCTCTTTGATAGATTTCAAATTTATTATGAGTTGAAAACCATAAAACAAGGAGCTCTCTGATGTTCCCTACTGGAGGGACAGAGCTGGAAGATGGAGGAGATTTATTGGCTAACTTGGTCATATTTTGAGGGACTTGAAGGGATGTGGATTTCCAAGAGGCCCAGGTTTCTTTGCCCCAAACATACCCTCTGTGTTTTGTATTTGGTAGTAAAATATGTGAGCAGCGTTCCGTGGAAGACACACAATTTCCTGTCCATCTGTGCTGTGCTACCAATCATCAGCCACAAGCTCAGAGTGTGTCACCCTCAAAGATAAATCGTTCTTCATTTGAGAATGGCTGTTGCAGCTATGTGGCGTATGATTATTTGAATAAGAACAGAGTGATAAAATTGTAATTGGAAAAAAGGGCTAGGGAAGTACGTTTATAGACTCTAGAGGTAGAAAACAGAAGAGAACTCTCTGGGATTCCCAAATAATTTTAACCAGCAGCCCAATTTAATGTATTGAGTCATCTGAATTGCCTATAAATCACCCAGCCCTCTTTATTTTACAGGCACTCCTTCTTTCTGTTAGTGACACTGTGTGTATTATGATATTATATGGCTTAAGTTTCTGCCATTTCTGAAAGGGAAAGAAGGTGTTGCACTCCGCCAACATGTTGGAGAGAGCTGGCCCCCAGGAGCTGTAAGTGCACTGATGTGGGAACATTTCCTCTCAGTGTTGGCTGAGAGTCAGATCTGATTGCTCCACATATTCTAAAACGAGACACTAGAGCACCCTAATGTGGGACTAGTCACTTGTCCCCTCAATCAATTAACATAAAATTAACATTGCAAAGCCTGAGTGTGGTTGAAGATTGGAGAATTTTAGTTCTCTGTGCTTTTTCCTCACATCAAGGCTAATTAGAGGGGCTTTGAGGATAACACTTGGAGAGCTTTTGTGTGGCCTCTGCATTGGCAAGATAGTAGACAGTGATCTCACTCTTGCCTGAGAGCTCTAACAGGCAATGTGAACTATGGCCACAGTGCAGCATTTGTGTCTGGGACTGTGCTGCATTCCCACAAATTATGGGTTACACACATGTGTCTCTCAAGGCTAGTGGTGATCAGGGAGAGAGAAAGTCTGCTGGGGTCTATAGTCACCTTGCAGGGACTCTTCCAAGATGGCTTTTTGGAGGGGAATGGAGCCACCAAGAAAGAGTCTGTGAAGAGGAAGACTACAGAGAATGAGGAGCCTAAAATGGTTAGCAGATGCAGCCAGAAAGTGTACCACTGTGGCAGGGAATGACAGGGGAGAGGTCCATAGCAATGAAGGCTCTGCAAAAATACGCAAAGATACCCATGGGAGAGGCAGCTTTAAATCCATAGCGAGACAAACACAACTCCAGGAGGATTCTAATCTGAAAGATATTATCTATACTCTTATTTTTTTACCCTCTTCTCCACATCTCTGCTGTAGTGTAACTTTCAGATACTTCAGTTCAAAAGATTTCCAAACACCATCCTACTTCTTTCTTCTGGCAATAGTCTTCATATAAACCTACCAAAGTTTGAAACTTTGGTATTGCACTGGAAGGAATTTTTTTATTGTTTTGGATGAAGTCTCGCTCTGTTGCCCAAGCTGGAGAGTGCAGTGGCATGATCTCGGCTCAATGCAACCTCCGCCTCCTTGGTTCAAGCGATTCTCCTGCTTCAGCCTCCCAAGTAGCTGGTACTACAGTAGTGCGCCACCATGCCCAGCTAATTTTTGTATTTTTAGTAGAGACAAGGTTTCACCATGTTGGCCAGGCTGGTCTTGAACTCCTGACTTTGTGATCCCCCCGCCTTGGCCTTCCAAAGTGCTGGGGTTACAGGTGTGAGCCACTGCACCCGGCCAGGAAGGAATTTTTATGATTCAACTTGGACTGTTTTAGGGTCAACATGACAGACAACATTTAGTCATCTGAGTGTATGCATATATGTTGCAGAACTTGTCCTGGTTTTCATTCAAGGAAAGAAAGAACAAAATCTGCAGAATGGGTTTGAGAAAGTAAAAGGAATAAAGGACCTAACTTGTTCAATGCATTAATCATGTAAATAAAAACTGCTTGCTATTCAATTGTCACTCCAACATCAATTACCCAGCTCTGCCCTCCTCATACTATGAGATGGCTGCCTTATTCTAAACTTGTCTTCATTGTGGACACCAGATTGCAACGGATGCTTTCCCATGTTCTTGATTGCAGGCTGAATACTTAAAGGGAAGAACTCTTTGATCCTGAACCTATGAAGAGAAAGCCAATATTACTGCTATTTTGGAGGTTGCTAAGATACTCCTGTTTATAAGCTTTGGCTTCTTCCTCAGTCCCTGCTTTTAAGCTCTTCTTCTGGCTTTAAAAGGCTCTTACTCAATTCCATATCTGACTCTGATAATTCCATTAAGCTGATCCTTCATCCCAGACTGTTACCCATGGATAGAAACTCTCCTGAGAGCTAACCATTTTTCTTCCTAGACTCATAAGAATCCCCATACTGAAGGAAAAGAAACCTTCCCTAACTTCTAAGTCCAGTTGCTGTGATCCTTTGCTGTTCCTGGGAACACTGGTTGCTGGAACTTGCCTGACCACGGTGGGGGATTGCTCTTCTGCTTGGAGACTGTACTTCTCATAGCCAGGCTGAAACTATTATCAGTGAGTCTACCAGCCCTAGAACTTGTTCCACCATAGGAGGCAGTTGCCAGCTTTCTCTCGGGCCTGAGATAGATAAACTTATGTGGAAAACTAAGTCCAAAGAATGTTCTGGGATTAGTATAAATTTAGTCGAAAATTCTATATCATCTTCATTTATCAGTGAAGATGGACTTTAAAATGGACCCTAACAATGATCTTGAGGCTGAAAGTAAAGTTTAATAGATTCCATTTGCTGATAATAAAAGAAACCAGTCTTTTTAAAATAGCTAATATGCTCCAGACACTTTGCTAGTATTTTGTATATGTTATGTTTCAGCTACCTTCAAAAGTAGCATTTTATGATCTGCTTATTTACAGATGAGGAAACTGAACCCTGAGTGGGCTGATTCCAAAACCATGCATTTACCCCAATGTGTGTCACCATTAAGTCACACTGGCTTATTGGGGATTGAGCAAAACTAGAAAATTTTGTTTGTTTTTCACTAAACCTGAGTTGTATTTATTTAAAAAAGTGTTTCTCAACCAGGGATGATTTTTGCCTCTCAGGGGACATTTGGCAATGTCCAGAAACAATTTCAGTTGTCACAACTGTGGTGAGGGTGCCTTTGGCATCCAGCGAATAGAAGCCAGTGATGCTGCTATCAGTGTACAGTACACAGGACAACTCCCTACAACAAAGAATTACGCAGTCCCAAATGTCAGTAGTGGTGAGGTGGAGATACTCTGGTTTAGAGAAATTTCAAAAAGCAGATTGTGTGACTGAATAGACAGCTGGATTTGGCAGTTTTGGCTAAATATGTTACTCAAACAATGGGTGGTTGGGATAGGATTTTATAAGAGAAAATACAAAATTAATCTTATTTTGTGGTTACCCCAAGTCCCCAGAAGTGTTATAGATTTTAAAGTGTTGGTATATATGGGCTGCCTGAGCAGAAAATGTCCTCTGGGAGCCCCTCTTGCCTGGAATGAACCTAGTTACGAATGGTCATTTCAGGTAGGCCTGGTTGATTCTGTCTTATATAGCATGTTTGTGGGTTAAAAACTATTTTGAGAAACCTGGCAGATAATAAAGTAGAGTGACCAAACTCTTTACTAGCAGCAACTGAGATGTCATCAAGGAATCTTGCATTGCTTTCCAGAGTTTTTACCTCTTTGTCTTTCTTAATATCTTCTAAAATCCAAAACATACCTCATAGTAGAGTTCTGAAAATCCAGGTGAGTATCTTATTTCATTTATTTGCATAAGAAGAAAGTCATGCACGTTTGCTCATTGGAACCAATTACCCACTTATTGAATAAGGGAAGTGTAATATTACTTACAAACTGTTCTCCACTGGTGCTCATAGCAGAGGAAAGATTGTTCTGGCATAGTGTAATGGCATCCAAAATATTATAGCATTAATTCAAGAAACCAGACAGTAAGAAAAAAACTAGTAGGCCCTGAGCAGCAGTAATGTTCTGCTCTTGAAGCTGATTAGTTATTTGAAACACAAAACAGCAGAGAAACCAAGAGATTGGAATGGGAAAAGAAATAAAATAATGATTTGAGAAAAGAGCTTGGAAAGGGAGATGTAATCACCTATTGGCCAACTTAATTTTTGACTTCTAAAGTGAATTAGAAGTAGGAAGAAACACATTTCCTTTTAATGTAATAAAGTGAGTCCAAGTGTAATTCTTAATGATGCTGTCCAAACTGCATTCATATTTCTGCTGCTGCCCAGAGAAGTATAAATGAATGTAAACATCTGTGCATACCCCATGCATTTGTTGCACAACATGCTCATACTATAAAGATCCCCATAAAACAAAGCAGCCTGGATATTACTCAGGCTTATTTTATAATGGTGCCTGTGTTCAAAAATGCATAGAGAGGGTTATTATGTACTCATAAATTCAGGCCAATTAGGCAGAGAAACATTGCAAGCATAATGCCACATGTTCCAGCATTCTATCACCTCCTTTAGGTGCTATTCTGTGGAAAGAAGAAGCCTCAACAGAACTTCACACACAACTTGTTTTCCTGGCAAGCAGAGAACGCACGTTTCTAAGATTTGGGTTGTATAAATCTACTCTTTTATATGGGATGGTGTCCAATAGCTCTTAAACTGGCTGCCTTTCAAAAGAATGGGAAATCATATAATCATAGCATGGGGAAAAGTGTTTGGAGACAGAATTTAACAGCAGTTGGTGGGGGCAGATTTCACAAATGTAGAAAATCATACGTTAGAGTAAATGTGCTTAACTCATTGTTCTAGGATGTTAAGCTTTATCCTTGAAGATTTAAAAAGTTTACAACTCATTGTAGGAAGTATCAATTCACAGGGAAGTAGTAAACATTTATTTGCCCACTATTTAATTATTAGGAGTGTGACTCAGTTCATTGTGTACCCGCTGAGTGCCAAGTATTATACAACATGCTCAGGACAAAAACTTAAGAAGTTTCATGGGATGTCAGTGTAATAAGTGTAAAAAAGAAACTTGTAAACAAATATTACATAGCAATTACTTTTGCACCACCGATTGCTTGTTTTAATATAATGCAAGATGATAAATGCAACTAATTAAGTGTAGGAAGAAGAGAAAAAGATTAGAGATTAGAGAAGTATTTAGAAATTAGTTTGGATAATCTTGTTAACTTATTCAGGTTGGAGACCAAAGGAGAGGCACCCCTAAAATGTGCTAATTAGCCCTCCAAAATGGCGAACAAGATGGACAGAGGTTCTGTGCATCAAGATCATGGTGCATGAAAAAATACACTTTTAAGGGGAACTTGAAGAGTTTAGGAGACTGAATTATTGTTTCTGAATATTCAGGTAGAAATTTCCAGCAACAAGGAAGAAAAATGGGTTATGGCTCTTAGGAGAGCATTCTGAGATTAAAAACAAAAAACAAAAAACATTTGGGATGTTTTTAGCGTTAGGAAGGCCACCATGTTTTGCTGCTACTTTATGAGCAGTGAGAAGGCTTGTGGTTTTGTATGATTTTTCTTTGTTTGGTGTTTCTTATTATTTATCCTTTTTTCTTTTCTTTAGGTTTAGGGGTACATTTGCAGGTTTGTTACATGGGTAAATTGTGCGTTGCAGGGGTTTGATGTACACATTATTTCATTACTCAAGTAATGAGCACAGTACCTGATAGGTAGTTTTTCTATACTTACCCTCCTCCCAACCTCCATCCTCAAGTAGGCTCCAGTGTTTATTTTTCCTTCTTAGTGTCCATGTGTGCTCAACCTTTAGCTTCCAGTTATAAGTAAGAACTTGCAGTATTTGCTTATCTCTTACTGTGTTAACTTGCTTAGGATAATGGCCTCCAGCTACATCCTTGTTGTTACACATGACATGATTTCATTCTTTTTTATGGCTGCATAGTATTCCATGGTGTATATGTACCACATTTTCCTTATGTAGTTCACCACCAACGGGCATCTAGGTTGAATCCATGTCTTCTCTATTGTGAATAGTGCTGTGATGAAGATATGTGTGCATGTTTCTTTACAGTAAATGCTTTATATTCCTTTGGTTACATACCTAGTAATGGGATTGCTGGGTTGAATGGTAGCTCTGTTTTAAGTTCTTTAAGACATCTCCAGACCGCTTTCCAAAGTGGCTGAACTAATTGACATTCCCATCAGCACTGTATAAGTGGTCCCTTTTTTCCACAGCCGTACTAACATTTGTTATTTTTAGATGTTTTGATAATAACCATTCTGATTGGCATGAGATGGTAGCTCATTGTAGTTTTGATTTGCATTTGTCTAATGATTAGTGATGTTAAGCATTTTTCATATGATTTTTGGCCACATATATGTCTTTTGAGAAGTGTCTGTTTATTTATATCATTTTTCTATTTGCTTATTAGGTTGTTTCTTCTTGCTCATTAATTTGCATATAGATTTTGTCAGATGTATAGGTTGTAAATATTTTCTTCCAATCTGTGGGTTGTATACTCTGTTGATAGTTTATTTGGCTGTGCAGAAGGTCTTTTGTTTAATTAGATCCAACTTGTCAGTTTTTGTTTTTGTTACCATTGCTTTTGGAGCCTTCATATGTAATCTTTTTCAGGGCCTCCAGATCTAGATGGAGGCTCCCACACTTGAACTCTTTTTATTAGGTTGTCTTCTAGGGTTTTTAGAGTTTTATGTTTCACATGAAAGTCTTTAATTCATCTTGAGTTGATTCTTGTACATGGAGAAAGGACAAGGTCTGGTTTCAATTTTCTGCATATGGCTAACTAGTTATCTTAGTACCATTTATTGAATAGGGAGTCCTTTCTCCATTGCTTGTTTTTGTCAACTTTGTCAAAGCAGATGGTTTTAAGTGTGAAGCTTTATTTCTGAGTTCTCTAACCTGTTTTGTTGGTCTGTGTGTCTGTTTTCATACCAATACCACACTGTTTTGGTTACTATAGCCTTGCAGTATAGTTTGAAGTCAGGTAACATGATGCCTCCAGCTTTGTTCTTTTTACCTAGGATTGCTTTCGCTATTTGGGCTATTTTTTTGGTTCCATGTGAATTTTCAAATAGTTTTTTTTTTTTCTAGTTCTGTGAAGAATGTTGTTGGTTGTGTGATAGGAATAGTATTGAATCTATAAATTACTCTGAGCAGTATAACCATTTTAACAATATTGATTCCTCCTATCTATGGGCATGTAATGTTTTTCTATCTATGTCATCTCTGATTTCTTTCAGCAGTTTATTGTAATTCTCACCGTAGAGATCTCTTACCTCCCTGATTAGCTGTATTCCTATGTATTCTATTCTCTTTATGGCTAATGTGAATGGAATTGTGTTCTTGATTTAGCTCTCAGCTTGGACGTTATTGGTGTTGTATTAGCTTGTTTTCACAATGCTATAAAGTACTACCAGAGTTTGTATAATTTATGAAGAAAAGAGGTTTAATTGGCTTATAGTTCTGCAGGTTTAACAGGTAGCATGGCTAGGATGCCTCGGGAGACTTGCAATCATGGCAGAAGGCAAAGAGGAAGCAAATATGTTTTACCATGGCTGAGCAGGAGAGAGAGGGTGGGACGGGGGAGGTGCCACATACTTTTAAATGATCAGATCTTGTGGGAGTTTACTCATGATCATGAGAATAGCAAGAGGGAAATCCACTCCCATGATCCAATCACCTCCCACCAGGCTCCTCCTCCAATTTGACATGAGATTTGGGCAGATACCCAGATCCAAACCACATCATTCCACACTTGGCCCTTTCCAAATCTCATGTCCTTTTAACATTGCAAAATATAATTATTGCTTCTCAACAATCCATCAGTCTTAACTAATTTTAGCATTAACTCATAAGTCCACAGTCTAAAGTCTCAAATGAGACAAGGCCTCTCCTTTCTGCCTATGGATCTGCAATAAAAAACAAGTTAGTTATATTCAAGATACAATGGGGATATAGGCATTGGGTAAATGCTCCCATTCCAAATGGGAGAAATTGGCCAAAACAAACAAAGGGGCTACAGGCCCTATGCAAGTCTAAAAACCAGTAGGGCAGTCATTAAATCTTAAAGCTCCAAGATGATCTCCTTTGACTCCATGTCTCACATTCAGGCCACACTGATTCAAGGGACGGGTTCCCAAGGCCTTGGGCAGTTCCACTCCTGTGACTGTGCAGGTTACAGTCCCCATGGTTGCATTCATAGACTGGAGTTAAGTACCTGCAGCTTTTTCAGGCACACAGTGTAAGTTGTTGGTGGATTTACCTTTCTGGGGTTTAGAGCATGGTGGCCCTCTTCTCACAACTCTCCTAGGCAGTGACCCAGTGAGGACTGTGTGTGAGAGCTCCAATCTCACATGTCCCCTCTGCACTGCCCTAGTAGGGGGTTCCCCATGGTGGCTCCACCCCTGCAGCAGACTTCTGCCTGTACATCCAGGTCTTTCCATACATGCTCTGAAATCTAGGTGGAGGTTGCCAAAATTTGATGCTTGTACCCTCTTAAGTAATGACCCAAGCTTTACCTTGACCCCTTTTAGTCATGGCTGAAGCTGGGGTAGCTAGGATGCAGGGCACCATATCCTGAGGCTGCACAGAGCAGTGGGGCCATGGCCCTGGCCAACAAAACCTGTTTTCCTCAGAGGCCTCCTGGCCTGCGATGGGAGGGGCTGCCTCAAATTTCTCAAACATATCTTGGAGTTATTTTCCTCGTTTCCTGGCTATTAACATTTGGTTCCTCTTGATATATGCAGATTCTTGCAACTGGCTTGCCTTGAGTTTCTCCCTAGAAAATGATGTTTTCTTTTCTACCACATGATCAGGCTGGAAATTTTCCAAACTTTTATTTTCTGCTTCCCTTTTAAAAATAAGTTCCATTTCCATACCATCTCTGTTTGAATGCATATGACTGTGGGCTGATAGAAGCAGTCATGTTGGATGCTTTGCTGCTTAGATATTTCTTCTGCTAGGTACCCTAAATCATCTCTCTCAAGTTGAAAGTACCACAGATCCCTAGAGCAGGGGCCCAATGCCACCAAATCTCTTTGCTAAAGCACACAAAGAATGGACTTTGCTCAAATTCCCAATAAATATCTCCTCTCCACCTGAGGTTACCTCAGCCTAAACTTCATTGTCCATATCACTGTCAGCATTTTGGTCAAAACCATTCAACAAGTATTTAGGAAGTTCCAAACTTTCGCACATCTTCCTGTCTTTTTGTGAGCTCTCCAAACTGTTTCAACCACTGCTTGTTACCCAGCTCCAAAGTTGCTTCCACATTTTCAGGTATCTTTATAGCAGTACCCCACTCCTGATATCAAATTCCTACATTAGTCCATTTTTACACTACTATAAAGAACTACCTGAGACTGGGTAACTTATGAAGAAAAGAAGTTTAGTTCACTCACAGTTCCACAGGATTAACAGGGAGCATGGCCAGGAGGCCTCAGGAAACTTACAATCATCAAGGAAGGGGAAGCAAGGAAGTCTTACCATGATGGAGCAAAGTGTGAGGGTGAGTGCCATATAATTTTAAATGATCAAATCTCATGAGAACTCATTCATTGCCACAAGGACAGTAACGAGGAAAACTGCCCTCATAATCCAATCACTTCCCAACAGGCCCCTCTTCTAATTCAACATGAGATTTGGGTGGGGCACAAATCTAAACCACATCAGGTATATAGAAATGCTACTGCTTTTGAACATTGATATTTTTAATGCTGAAACTTTGTTAAAGTTGTTTAGCAGATCTAGGAGACTTTTGGCAGAGATTATTGAGCTTTCTACATATAGAATCATATCGTCTGTGAAGAGAGATATTTTGACTTCCTTTTTTTACTATCCGGATGCCTTTTATTTCTTTCTCTTGTTTGATTGCCCTGGCCAGGACTCCCAGTACTATGTTGAATAGGAATGGTGATGAAGATGTCTTGTTTTGGTTTTCAAATAGAATGCTTCCAACTTTTCGCCATTCAGTATGATTTTGATTATGAGCTTGTCATAGATGGCTCTTACTATTTTGAGGTATGCCCCTTTAAAGCCTGGTTTGTTGAGAGTTTTTATCATGAGGCGATGTTGAATTTCATTGAAAGCGTTTTCTGCATCTATTGAGATGATCATGTAGCTTTTTAGAAAACTCTGTTTATGCATTGCATCACATTTATTGATTTGTGTATGTTGAACCAGACTTTGATCCCAAGAATAAAGCCTACTTGCTTGTAGTGAACTAACTTTTTGATGTGTTACTGGATAAGGTTTGCTAGCATTTTGTGGAGGACTTTTACAAATATGTTAATCAGGGATATCGACCTGAAGTTGTCTTTTTTCAGTGTGACTCTGCCAGATTTTGGTATCAGAATGATGCTGACCTCAGAGAGTAAGTTACAGAGGGATCCCTTCTACTCAATTTTTTGGAATAATTACAGTAGGATTAGTACTAGCTCTTCTTTATATATCTGGTAGAATTCAACTGTGAATCTATCTGGTCTAGGACCTTGTCTTGTTGGTAGGGTTTCTATTACTGATTCAATTTTGCAATTCATTGTTCATCTGTTCAGGGTTTCAATTTCTTCCTGATTTCATCTTGGGAGATTGTATGTTTCCAGGAAAGTATCCATTTATTCTAGGTATTCTATTTTGTGTGCATAGAAGCATTCATAGTAGACTCTAAGGGTTGTTTTTTTTTTTTTTTTTTTTTTTTATTGCTGTGAGATTGGTGGTAATGTCATCTTTGTCATTTCTGATTGTGTTTATTTGGATTTTCTCTTATTTTTTCTATATTAGTCCAGCTAGTGGTCTGTCAATCTTGTTTATTCTTTCAAAGAACCGACTTTTATTTTCATTGATTTTTAGTATGATTTTTTTACATCTTAATTTCATTCAGTTCAGCTCTCATTTTGGTTATTTCTTCTGCTAGTTTTGTCATTATTTTGTGCTTGTTTCTATACTTAGGTATAATGTTAGCTTGTTAATTTGAGGTCTTTCTAGCTTTTTGATGTGGGTGTTTTGTGCTACAATCTTTTCTTTTAACAGGCTTTACCTGTGTTCCAGAGAGTCTGATATGTTGTATCTTTGTGTTCATTAGTTTCAAATAATCTCTTGATTTGTGCCTTTATTTTATTGTTTACTCCAAAGTCATTCAGGAGCAGGTTTTAAAATTTCTATATAATTGTATTCTTTTGAGAGATCATCTTAGTGATGATTTTTATTTTTGTTGTACTGTGGTCCAAAAGTGTGGTTGATATAGTATCTTTTTATTTAATTTTTGAGAATTTCTTTATGACTGAATATATGGTCAGTTTTAGAGTGCGTGCCTCGTGCAGATGAGAAGAATGCATATTCTGTTGTTTTGGGGTGGATAGTTCTATAGATGTCTGTTAGGTCCATTTGGTCAAGTCTTGAGCTTAGATTCCGAATATCTTTTATTAGTTTTCTTCCTCAATGGCCTAATACTGTTAGTGGGGTGTTGACATCTCCTACTATTATTGTGTGGTTAATTAAGTCTCTTCATAAGTTGTTAAGAATTTATTTTATGAATTTGGGTGCTCCAGTGTTGAGTACATGTGTATTTAGGATAATTAAGTCTTCTTGTTGAATTGAACCCTTTATCATTATGTAATACCCTACTTTGTCCTTTTTGATTGTTGGCTTAAAGTCTGTTTTGTCTGAAATAAGAATGGTACACTCTGCTCCTCTTTGTTTTCCATTTGCTTGGTAAATTTTTCCCTATCTTTTTACTTTGAGCCTATGGGTGTCATTGCATGTGAAATGAATCTATTGAAGACAGCATACAGTTCAGTCTTGCTTCTTTATCCAGCTTGCCACTCTGTGCCTTTTACATGGGGCATTTAGCACATTTATATTCAAGGTTAATATTAATATGTGTGGATTTGATCCTGTCATCATGTTGTTAGCTGATAGTTATATGGACATAATTGTGTAGTTGCTTTATATTTTAGTGGGCTATATATTTAAGTGTATTTTTGTCATGGGAGGTAACATTCATTTACGTGTTTAGCACTCCCTTGATGACTTCTTGTGAGGCAGGTCTGGTGGTGACACTTTCCCTTATCATTCCTTGTCTAAAAAGGATTATATTTCTCCTTCACTTATGAAGCTTAATTTGACAGGATATAAAATTTTGGGTTGGAGGTTTCTTTTCTTTAAGAATGCTGAATATAGGCCACTGATCTCTTCTGGCTTATAGGATTTCTTTTTATTATTATCATTAATATACTTTAAGTTCTAGGGTACATATGTGCAACATGCTGGTTTGTTACATATGTATACATGTGCCATGCTGATATGCTGCACCCATTAACTCGTCATTTACATTAGGTATGTCTCCGAATGCTCTCCCTCCCCCCTCCCCCCACCCCACAACAGGCCCTGGTGTGTGATGTTCCCCTTCCTGTGTCCAAGTGATCTCATTGCTCAATTCCTATTAAGCTCACTTGGTGCAGAGCTGAGTTCAATTCCTGGATATTCTTGTTAACTTTCTGTCTCATTGATCTGTCTAATGTTGACAGTGGGGTGTTGAAGTCTTCCATTATTATTGTGTGGGAGTCTAAGTCTCTTTGTAGGTCTCTAAGGACTTGCTTTATGAATCTGGGTGCTCCTGTATTGGGTGCATATATATTTAGGATAGTTAGTTCTTCATGTTGAATTGATCCCTTTGCCAGTATATAATGGCCTTCTTTGTCTCTTTTAATCTTTGTTGTTTTAAAGTCTGTTTTATCAGAGACTAGGATTATAACCCCTGCTTTTTTTGTTTGTTTGTTTGTTTTCCATTTGCTTGGTAGATCTTCCTCAATCCCTTTATTTTGAGCCTATGTGTGTCTCTGCATGTGAGATGGGTCTCCTGAATACAGCACACTGATGGGTCTTGACTCTTTATCCAATTTGCCAGTCTGTGTCTTTTAATTGGCACATTTAGCCCATTTACATTTAAGGTTAGTATCATGATGTGTGAATTTGATCCTGTCATTATGATGTTAGCTGGTTATTTTGCTCATTAGTTTATGCAGTTTCTTCCTACCATCAAAGGCCTTTACAATTTGGCATGTTTTTGAAGTGGCTGGTACCAGTTTTTCCTTTCCATGTTCAATGCTTCCTTCAGGAGTTCTTGTAAGGCAGGCCTGGTGGTAATAGAATCTCTCAGCATTTGTTTGTCTTTAAAGGATTTTATTTCTCCTTCACTTATGAAATTTAGTTTGGCTGGATATGAAATTCTGACTTGAAAATTCTTTTCTTTAAGAATGTTGAATATTGGCCCCCACTGTCTTCTGGCTTGTAGAGTTTCTGCCTAAAGATCCGCTCTTAGTCTGATGGGCTTCCCTTTGTAGGTAACCTGACCTTTCTCTCCGGCTGCCCTTAATATTTTTTCCATCATTTCAACTTTGTTGAATCTGACAGTTGTGTGTCTTGGAGTTGCTCCTCTCGAGGAACATCTTTGTGGCATTCTCTGTATTTCCTGAATTTGTAGAGTTGGCCTGCCTTGCTATATTGGGGATGTTCTCCTGGATAATATCCTGAAGAGTGTTTTCCAGCTTGGTTCCATTCTCCCTGTCACTTTCAGGTACACCAATCAGACGTAGATTTGATCTTTTCACATAGTCCCATATTTCTTGGAGGCTTTCTTCATTTCTTTTTACTCTTTTTTCTCTAAACTTCTCTTCTTGCTTCATTTCATTCATTTGATGTTTAATCACGGATACCCTTTCTTCCATTTGGTCTAATTGGCTACTGAAGCTTGTGCATGCACCACCTAGTTCTTGTGCCATGGTTTTCAGCTCCACCAGGTCATTTAAGGTCTTCCTGTGCTGTTTATTATAGTTAGCCATTCATCTCATCTTTTTTCAAGGTTTTTAGCTTCTTTGCAATGGGTTCAAACATCCTCCTGTAGCTCAGAGAAGTTTGGTATTACCGATAGTCTGAAGCCTTCTTGTGTGAACTCTTCAAAGTCATTCTCAATCCAGCTTTGTTCCTTTGCTGGCAAGGAGCTGCGTTCCTTTGGAGGAGAAGAGGCACTCTGGTTTTTAGAATTTTCAGCTTTTCCGCTCTGGTTTCTCCCAAAATTTGTGGTTTTATCTACCTTTGGTCTTTGATGATGGTGATGTACAGATGGAGTTTTGTTGTGGATGTCCTTTCTGTTTGTTAGTTTTCCTTCTAACAGTCAGAACCCTCAGCTGTGGTTCTGTTGGAGTTTGCTGGAGGTCCTCTCCAGACCCTGTTTGCCTGGGTATCACCTGCAGAGGCTGCAGAACAGTGAATGTTGCTGCCTGATCCTTCGTCAGGTAGCTTCCTTTCCGAGGGGCGCCCGGCCTTACGAGGTGTCAGTTGCCCCCCTACTGGGAGGTGCCTCCCAGTTAGGCTACTTGGGGGTCAGAGACCCACTTGAGGAGGTAGTCTGTCTGTTCTCAGATCTCAAACTCCGTTCTACTTGATTGGCTTAATTTCTTGACTATTTTATGGAGGCAGAGCTCCCTGGCTGCATGCCATAACCTGGTGGGCTGGGAGAAGTATGGTAGCTTTGTTCTCTGGCCCCTCATGCTTAAGCACCTACTACTTTAGAGAGGCTGAGGTTTTCCTGGTCCTCTGGCAACAACTCCAATGTGGAGTGACAGCAAAAGTGCTTTGTTGGGGCAGTGGCAGTGGTGTGTGCACTTGCATGCTCCCCAGCTACAGCAGGATAATAGTGCAGCAGGACCTGTGTGTGCACACATGAGCTGGTGACTGTGGCATGGTAAGGTCCATGCTCCAGTGGCATGGTAAGGTGCATGCACACACATGTGCCACCGCTCTGTGTGTGTGCACCAGTGACAGTGGGGTGGTGGGGTCTGTACATGTGCTGGTATGGACGAGGCTGTGGCAATGGCAAGGTATGTGTGTATGTGCATGCTGGCAAAGAGGTCACGTGAATGTGTGCTGGCAAAGCATTGGGGATAGGCTGTGGATGGGTTTACACTGCCGTAGGCCTGCCTGTAGAAGCTCTCTAATGGCTAGGTGGTGACTGCCAGAAAGCACCCCGGTTGGGCACCTGACTTTGCACTGCAAGCATTCACAATCAGGCAGGAACCCAGGAAGAGGCCATCTTATATGGGGGTGCTAATATTAGACTGGCTATATCTCATGGGCAAGACAAGCCTGCTCTATCTAGACCTGAGAGTCAATAGAGTCTGAAGCCACATGGAGGAGCATGGTGAACATTTGGGGATAGGTATCCCAGACTGTACTCCACTGCAGCTATTCCCACACCAAACTCTCTGGGCTCTACACAGGCTAGAATCCTATCCCTGCCACCTCTTTAAGCAGCTCTCCCTGCCAGCTCAGATGTCTGTAGGGGTCATGGGGGCTCCTGTCGCAAGGATTCCAGAGGTCCATGGTGAGAGTGGGCCACTCCTTGCTTATTTAACCCAGCCCCTCCCCAGCAGCTTCTGGGGGTCTGGAATGAGTTCTGGTGCTTGGCAACCCCATGCAGTGTTTTCACCTTCCTCCTCCTCCAGTCCAGGGTCTGCATCCTCCCTCTGCCCACTCTCAATGCCCTCCTTCCAAAGATCTGCTTGGATCTGCTTGTGCCAGTCTTGATGATGTGGTCTCTTGGTGGGAGTAGCTCTTCCTGGCTGTGTCTAGTTGGCTATCTGGTTTTAGAGTTGTACTTGAATATAAGCTTCTTAACAAGCATCTCATATGATGCATTATTAATTTATTAGTTTATTAGTTATTAATGCATTTTTATTAACTTTAAAATGTTTACGTTTAAAATTCAACTGATGAGTGGGTAGGTTGCATGGTATGTGAGTTATATCTCAATAAAACTGTTATAAAGAAAAGAAAATGAAAAAAAAGTTGATGTGGTTTTCTTCCTCCAAAATTTTTTCCATAAGGTGGAAGGAAGAAAATAAGGAAGTAAGGAAGGAAGGAAGAAGGAAATGACTTTACAAATTGAATCCATAGAAGGAATTAACTGAAAGCATCCGTGATGATTAATTTTATGTGGCAACTTGATTGAGTCATAGGGTCCCCACATTAAACATTATGTTTAGGTGTGCCTGTGAGGCTGTTTCCAGATGGCATCAGTATTTGAATCCTTGTACTCTAAAATAGATTGTTTTCCATAATATGGGTAGATATTATCTAATCCCTTAAGTGCTGGAATAGAACAAAAGGCAGAGGAAGGAGGAATTCATGCCATTTTGTTTTCTGCCTCACTGCTTGAGTAGGGGCATTTTATCTCATATTCTCCTGCTCTCAGACAGGAATTTACACCATCAGCCTCCCTACTTCTCTGGCCTTTGAACTTGTACTGAATTACACCACCAGCATTGCTGAGTCTCCTGTTTGCAGACAGTAGATCCTGGGACATCTCAGCCCTCATAAATGCTTGAGAGAATTCCTCATAATTCTCTCTCTACCTCTGCCTCTGTCTACTTCTGTCTCTGTCTACCTCTGTGTGTGTGTGTGTGTGTGTGTACCTCTGTGTGTGTATGTGTGTGCATATATATATATGCATGCATATATATACATATATGTACACACACACACATATATATACACAAATATATATACATGTACATGTACACATAAATATAAATATATACATATATATTACATATATGTGTGTATTTTTTTTTCTGGAGAGCCATAACTAATATAGCATCTAAGAGGTCATTTGATTCAATCTCCTACTTTTGCTGATGAGTAAGCATAGACCAGAAGACAAAAAATGTGTTATTCAGAGTATCGCATTCATTTACCCATAACACCTAAGCCTTCCTTCTTCCTTAGTTCTCTTTCTTATTTAACATATAGTCAATACAAGCAAAACACAATAGAGAAATGGCCCTTCACAGAGAAGAGACTCAGAATGAGACATGAGCAAAGATCTGACTTAGCCTAGAAGATGAGGGATCATGTATTTAGTGAGGCTGATTTTCTCCATTTCTGTTTTTAAGAAAACTCTGAGTTCTGGCAGCAAGTGTTCAACAAGTAAAGGTTAGTATTTGTCAAAAACTTAAGGCACTTAACTGATTAAACATTTATATCTTTTTGTGTTTGACATTTTCATCAGCTAGAAATTTGCCAGGCTAAATGATTGAGTTTGAAATAAAATTTTACATGATTAAGCATTTAAAAATGAATACTAATGCATTTCAAATACAGCACCCACCATAAGAAACAGAACATTACTTCATTTTAAAGTAGACCAGTTAGCAATTGAGGGCTTTGAGAGCAACTTACTCATTATGCCTAAAATGAAATAAGAAATTTTAAGTGGATGAGTTGTCAAACAGAAGAGCCTACATGATATGCATGTGCCACAGAGATTTCCGTTTTTCACAACATGGGTAAATGACCCCATCTTAAAACTCCTTATGTGTGTTTTCTACTGCTCTGCATTTATTACATCTGTTTTAGTTACTGAGATCATACCCTTGGTAACTGACAAGGATGCCAGCTCTAAGAAGTGATATGGTAGACCAGTGGTGGCTTTAAGAACTAACAGGATAATCTCTCTCTTTTTTCCTTCTTTTCCTTTTCCATTAAAGTGAAACTTCTTGGATTGATCCCATTTATCTGTAATGTGCTGTTAGTAAACCACAATTTCTTTTCCTGAGAGTATATTCAGGGGTATGTATGATTTCAGAAGAATATTTCTGAATCAGTTCTTTTCTTAGCTTAGCATATAGCGTCTACTGGAGGTAATTTTTAGCCACAGTGCTTGACACATAATGTTTGTTTAATAAACATCCAATGACTAAATTAATCAATGAAAGCGGTTCTTGCATGCCATTTCAGTAAATAAACATATGTGGGCATGTGGACATTTTTCTTTTTTTCAGTTAAAATGCCTAGGCTAGTTGATATTCTCTTTTAGCATTAGTGATTGAGAAAGATTTTATGGGTCATTTGTTAACCCATATGGCAAGTTGGAGGGTGAATCAGTCTGTTGCTAAGGGGAGAGCTGTGATCAGCTGCATACTTAACTTCAAAACGTTTCACAATTTTATAAATACGTTGCCTTTGAAAGAAAGGGAAAAAAAGCAGTTTTTTCCAATTCTGTGAAGAAACTCATTGGTAGCTTGATGGGGATGGCATTGAATCTATAAATTACCTTGGGCAGTATGGCCATTTTCACGATATTGATTCTTCCTATCCATGAGCATGGTATGTTCTTCCATTTGTTTGTGTCCTCTTTTATTTCACTGAGCAGTGGTTTGTAGTTCTCCTTGAAGAGGTCCTTTACATCCCTTGTAAGTTGGATTCCTAGGTATTTTATTCTCTTTGAAGCAATTGTGAATGGAAGTTCATTCCTGATTTGGCTCTGTGTTTGTCTGTTATTGGTGTATAAGAATGCTTGTGATTTTTGCACATTAATTTTGTATCCTGAGACTTTGCTGAAGTTGCTTATCAGCTTAAGGAGATTTTGGGCTGAGACAATGGGGTTTTCTAAATATACAATCATGTCATCTGCAAACAGGGACAATTTGACTTCTTCTTTTCCTAACTGAATACCCCTGATTTCTTTCTCTTGCCTAATTGCCCTAGCCAGAACTTCCAACACTATGTTGAATAGGAGTGGTGAGAGAGGGCATCCCTGTCTTGTGCCAGTTTTCAAAGGGAATTTTTCTAGTTTTTGCCCATTCAGTATGATATTGGCTGTGGGTTTGTCATAAATAGCTCTTATTATTTTGAGGTACGTTCCATCAATACCGAATTTATTGAGCGTTTTTAGCATGAAGGGCTGTTGAATTTTGTCAAAAGCCTTTCTGCATCTATTGAGATAATCATGTGGTTCTTGTCTTTGGTTCTGTTTATATGCTGGATTATGTTTATTGATTTGCGAATGTTGAACCAGCCTTGCATCCCAGGGATGAAGCCCACTTGATCATGGTGGATAAGCTTTTTGATGTGTTGTTGAATCCGGTTTGCCAGTATTTTATTGAGGATTTTTGCATCGATGTTCATCAGGGATATTGGTCTAAAATTCTCTTTTTTTTTGTGTCTCTGCCAGGCTTTGGTATCAGGATGATGTTGGCCTCATAAAATGAGTTAGGGAGGATTCCCTCTTTTTCTATTGATTGGAATAGTTTCAGAAGGAATGGTACCAACTCCTCCTTATACCTCTGGTAGAATTCAGCTGTGAATCCATTTGGTCCTGGACTTTTTTTGGTTGGTAGGCTATAAATTATTGCCTCAATTTCAGAGCCTACTATTGGTCTATTCAGGGATTCAACTTCTTCCTGGTTTAGTCTTGGAAGAGTGTAAGTGTCCAGGAAATTATCCATTTCTTCTAGGTTTTCCAGTTTATTTGCGTAGAGGTGTTTATAGTATTCTCTGATGGTAGTTTGTATTTCTGTGGGGTCGGTGGTGATATCCCCTTTATCATTTTTAATTGCGTCGATTTGATTCTTCTCTCTTTTCTTCTTTATTAGTCTTGCTAGTGGTCTGTCAATTTTGTTGATATTTTCAAAAAACCAACTCCTGGATTCATTGATTTTTTGGAGGGTTTTTTGTGTCTCTATCTCCTTCAGTTCTGTTCTGATCTTAGTTATTTCTTGCCTTCTGCTAGCTTTGGAATGTGTTTGCTCTTGCTTCTCTAGTTCTTTTAATTGCGATGTTAGAGTGTCAATTTTTGATCTTTCCTGCTTTCTCTTGTGGGCATTTAGTGCTATAAATTTCCCTCTACACACTGCTTTAAATGTGTCCCAGAGATTCTGGTATGTTGTATCTTTTTCTCATTGGTTTCAAAGAACATCTTTATTTCTGCCTTCATTTCGTTATGTACCCAGTAGTCATTCAGGAGCAGGTTGTTCAGTTTCCATGTAGTTGAGCGGTTTTGATTGAGTTTCTTAGTCCTGAGTTCTAGTTTGATTGCACTGTGGTCTGAGAGACAGTTTGTTATAATTTCTGTTCTTGTACATTTGCTGAGGAGTGCTTTACTTCCAATTATATGGTCAATTTTGGAGTAAGTGTGATGTGGTGCTGAGAAGAATGTATATTCTGTTGATTTGGGGTGGAGAGTTCTATAGATGTCTATTAGGTCTGCTTGCTGCAGCGATGAGTTCAATTCCTGGATATCCTTGTTAACTTTCTGTCTCGTTGATCTGTCTAATGTTGACAGTGGAGTGTTGAAGTCTCCCATTATTATTGTATGGGAGTCTAAGTCTCTTTGTAAGTCTCTAAGGACTTGCTTTGTGAATCTGGGTGCTCCTTCATTGGGTGCATATATATTTAGGATAGTTAGCTCTTCCTGTTGAATTGATCCCTTTACCATTATGTAATGGCCTTCTTTGTCTCTTTTGATCTTTGATGGTTTAAAGTCTGTTTTATCAGAGACTAGGATTGCAACCCCTGCTTTTTTTTGTTCTCCATTTGCTTGGTAAATCTTCCTCCATCCCTTTATTTTGAGCCTATGTATGTCTCTGTGTGTGAGATGGGTCTCCTGAATACAGCAGACTGATGGGTCTTGACTCTTTATCCAGTTTGCCAGTCTGTGTCTTTTCATTGGAGCATTTAGTCCATTTACATTTATGGTTAAGATTGTTATGTGTGAACTTGATCCTACCATTATGATATTAA